>NC_068277.1:33183593-33438091 GCF_025860055.1 Xyrauchen texanus | reverse complement strand
TAAGACAGATACATAGTGATGTACAGTATATACTGTAGCAATATAAAATAAAGTGTCAAAAAGTAAAGAAAACACGACATAAAAACTTGCACATCTGAAGTAACTAGTACTGAGTCAGGGGGTATAAAGCTTTGCATTGTCATATATATATATATATATATATATATATATATATATATATATATATACACAGTACAGATGGCGAGATTTGGTAGCACACAATGAAAGCAGTAAGTGTGAGGATTGCATTTTAAGTACTGCAAACATACACTATACATAGTGCTGGGTAAATTCCTTCTTGATTGCAATAGGGTAAAGATTGCAAATTACATGACAAAAATTGCAATCAGCAGATTACATTTTTGTAGTAATCTAATCAGATTGCTTTTGGATTACTTCCAACCACAGTGATGCTTTTGCCACATGTTGCCTTGAAAGTTCAATTATTTATGTACATCCTAGCCAGCAGCATATCACATTGCAGCTTTTGCCTGATTACCCCCTAAGTCTAAGCTGGGTTGAGCCTGGCTAGTACCTGGATGGAAGACCTCATGGGGGAAACTACAGTTGCTGCTGGAAGAGGTGTTAGTGAGGCCAGATGGGTGTGCTCTCCCTGCAGTCCGTGTGTATCCTAATGCCCCATTATAGTGATGGGTACACTATACTGTAACAAAGCACCGTCTTTCGTATGAGACGTTAAACCGAGCACATGAGTCTCTGTGGTCATTTAAAAATCCCACTGCACTTCTCGTTAAAAAGAGAAGTGGGGCAGTGGTGGCTCAGTGGTTGAGGCTCAGGGTTACTGACCAGAAGGTCAGGGGTTCAATCCCCAGCACCACCAAGATGCCATTGTTGGGCCCTTGAGCAAGGCACTTAACTCCAGGTTGCTCCGGGGGGACTGTCCCTGTAATAAGTGCACTGTAAGTCGCTTTGGATAAAAGCGTCTGCCAAATGCATAAATGTAAATGTAAATGTAAATGTAAAAGTAGGGGTTTAACCCTGGTGTCCTGGCCAAAGCTTCCCATTGGTCTCTGTCCATCATGGCTTCCTAATACTCCCCAGAATACTGTATATGAATTGGCTACATCACTGTACTCTCCTCTTCACCAAAAGCTGGTGTGTGTGGTGGGCGTTCTGGAGCACTATGGCTGCCGTCACATCATTCACTTGGATGCTGCACACTGGTGGTGGTTGATGAGATTCCCCCATACTATGTAAAGTGCTTTGTTTGTCTAGAAAAGTGCTATATAACTGTAGCAAATTATTGGTCAAATGCTGATTTAGAACACTCCATTTTCACCTGGCTAATGACAAGTATCAGGTCTGTGCAAGTGTATCTGTCTGCATCCCACAAGACAACAAAGAACACCCACCACACGACACACACACTCCAAGTAACACCTCCCTTAGTTCATAGAGCGATTCTATTGCCAAATAAACTTTTAAAACCCTATGCAATCACTGTATGATTCATGCTGCCTTAACTGTGTAAATATAACAAGGAATATCATTAAAATTACATGTCACATACAGTATATTATTAAACAGAAGATATAAATAGTGGCATTAAACATTTCTTTTTTGTGTTTTTTCCAGTTCATCCACAAGCTAACCATTTAGCCTGTTAGCAGAGATTGTTTTATTTACTGAAATAACAACTTCTATCATAGGAGAGAGCATAACAGTGAACTACTGTAGCGTGTTACGACAGTAAGAGTGTTTCTCAGTGCTAAGAATGCATTCTCGTTCTTGTCTGACTACCTTGAAAAGGCGAACTCACAAGACTTAAGGATGTAAAATGCATCTATGCTAGTTTTGAGATGTGCTGTGATATGTAGATTCAAAAACCTCTTAACTATGGTATTTTCCTTTTTTGGAAGTGGGTGATGATGTGAAACAAGTCTACAAGAATGTAAGAACACAAAAAGAATGGACATTGAGAAACAGTCTAAGTCACTGTCTGTGGATGCCATACAAATTAATGGGGAGAGCAGTAAACTGATTACTAACTGTCGCAAAATTGCCTGTGTCTTCTCTTATAAAACAGCAATTTTATCATATTTAACACCACACATAGTTCATTTCAAAAGGATTATTTAGTGTAATGTTGAAAATATGGCAGACAGATGGTCAATTCATGAAATGATAAACTGTTTCCTCACAAAAGTAGTTTATTCAGCATACTGAAGCATCTCTTCCATAGACATCTATTAAAAAAATGCCTCTTGTCTCTTTGCCTGTGTCTCTTTGCCTCTTGTCTCTTTACCCATAGAATGTCAATGGGACCGCTGCATTATGCTATTTTATGCTAAGCTTGTGGGCATCATTGATGGAAGGGTTCAGGAAAATCTGGTTCTGCACCAGCCCCAAAAGCTTGCTGGTCTCTACACAGGACACAATTACATTGGGGGAGCGGAGGGCGGGATTTACAAACAACAACAGTAGATACCGTCTGCAGCAAGCAGTACTTTATCACTCTTTAACTACAATGAAAACCACACAAAAATGTTGATATGGTGTTCTACGGAGTTCCGAGATAAACTAGAAAGATCACAAAGGCAAAAAGTCAACAAGGAGGAAGGACAAGAAATGTTGCCACTACATTACAAATCCAGATAACATATAATCCATTACTACCCAACACTAACTGTAGAGTACAATGAAGTGGCATAACTGAAAGAGACAGAATGTGGAAACGGTTGAGATGTATAAAAAAATACTGCAATATATACAGTACATAGAGAAACTTGTCAATAAACTTGCACCCTCCGATGTCATTTGCCTGTCCTTGACTGACTTCAATCTTTATTTTTATAGGATGTCTCATGTACAGTCAAAATGCTCATTGATATACATCTTACATTTTAAAAGTTAATTTATTCAAGGATGAAATGTCTGAATCACTGTTTAAATAAACCTTGAGAAACTAAGAGAAAATAACCAATATATACTGTGTATATCTTCAGGCAAGAGTCAGATATTCCTGAATTTCTCCCAGTATTTGGAATGCTAAACTTTTAAAACGTTTGCAAGTCTACTCTACATGATCTATTCCATGACTACTGATTATCTTCATAAGTCTTGCAACAGACTTCCAATCTCACATTTTCACAAAGCCACCATATTTACTCATCTCAATAACTCCACTTTATTCCCTTCACTTAAATCAAAGAGAATGATATTCACAAACCTCTAAATAGATAAAACACCAGGAATACCAGGACTCTGAATCACAAAGATAAGCCAGTCCTAATGTGTATAAACATATTCAAACAATTACTGTTCCTATGTAGGGTTGAAAATGAACAAAGGAATTCATTTCTGTTACAACCCCATCGCCTTGTGAAAAGAGCCTTTTTGCATTCCAAGGCATACATAGGGTGCTAATATTAGTGATATTTCAGCTGATTGGCTGAGGTGCTTGTAAAGTATACTTGGAGTTTGTACAGTGGAGGTTAATGGTGGTCAGCTGATTTAAATGCATCAGGTTTGGTTTTGGTCATATGGTCAAGGAAAGGAAGGATAAAAAAAGGATTGTGACTTGCTCTCTTTTCTCAAGGCTCTGCTCTTGGTTTCTCCTTTTCTTCTTTACCTGATCTCTGCCATCCTGAGCAACTGGTTTACAGGCCATCAGGCCAGACTCCTAGCTCTCAATAGCTGCTTTACCAACATGGAGCTGGGGCATCAGCTGGGACAAATAGCCTCGGACATCGAGCCACAAGACCTAAATCGATCTGCATTCCCACCATCAGGCCAAAAGCCCCACAGCGTTGCCCTAAAACCTGCCCTTAACCTGTTGATACGCAATTCCCCTGCACACAGTGGTGACGTCACTCTGCTTACATTTAATATATAATTTACCATCTATAAATGTAATTAATGTTAACAAATTAAACATCTTTTCAAAGGACTAAGGATTCAACATTGATATCCGATCTCTGTTTCACGATAGCAATGCTCCAGAAACAGCAATTTAGTTATTTGTGCCAGGCGTACAAATGAAAACATGCAATATCAAAACAGGACTTCATACATTTGTTATGAAAACACGATCGCCAGATGAATCCAGTTCACCACACTTGGGTCAATTGTCCATAACAAGCGTTCATTGAAAAACATCCAATAGCACTTTTTGTCCATAAATCGGAGAAATATTTATATATTCTCATTATTATTTACATGATCTCACCTGAAAGAATTACCCTTCGTCATCGTTCTTCAACAAACTATGCAATCTGAGCAGCATTCATGTTGTAAAACTGCATATGATCTTATATATTAGAGTGTCATAAACAAAATGAGCCTGTCTCCAAAGTCTATTTTTAAAAATGCGGCATAGTTTTATTCATAATAGCCAAGCAGTGCGGTCAGATTGTTAGATCATCTTCGAATTTTAAACGTAACTTCTTTAGACTTGTGGCTTTGAGAACATTGTATTTCTGGGTTGTTTTGGCACTTTTATTATTGTTTTTAGAATATAAAAACATTTTCAGCAAAAAATATTTCCATTACTATAAACTTCAGCTGCTCTAACTTTTAAAAATAACAACATATATTAATTCTGAACTTGGGAAATAAAGCCCAAAGCGTCTTCTTTCAAAAGATACTATAACTGTGACCATGCTCCAACGGGTCCAATAAATACAACCATTAAAGTTCAGGTATGTAATTTTCATGGTTTGTGCTCAAAAAGGGGGTATCAACCTGTGCGTATCAACAGATTAATACACCACCCTGGTGCCAATGTCACACACCCCACCCATTTCTCAAGTAAGAGGGAAACTTAATCTTAGGTATCATGTTATCTAGTTATCTAGAATATTGAGTTTAAATCTTTTGTAAACATTAGCAGGAATGAGTGTTATGATGGTAAGTGAGGACCCAAAAGCGATGTAGCAAAACAGAGTCTTTTAATGAAGCTCAGGGAATAATGTCAAACACAAAGTCTTCTCCTTGAGAGGAATACAAACAAACAGCCCGCAGAGAGGGCGATAAAAAAACTGAACAAAACAAGTGCTTCCTTAGATCCCGAGCAAGTCCATGGGCAACAGACAGGGTAAGCGGAGAGTAACACTTAGTGAGAATCCGACAAAGAATGCAGCGAGAGCAAGGGGAGAAATAGAGAGCTTAATCAGAGGAGAGAGGGAACAGGTGGGAAGAGGATTAACGAGGAATACAGGGGAGATGAGAAACAGCTGGAAGAGGAGGGAAGGAGAGGGAAGGTAACATATAACGATCAACAGAGGGCGGCAGAGTAGAGGGAAAGAACAGAAGTGAGACATACCAAGATAAGACATGACAATGAGGATCTAAACGCGGGATTTATTAAACAACAGTGAAAACAAACAAGACAGGAACAAAGGAAACAAACAAGTAGATGCCTAGATGCCTGGATGCCCATGTCTTGCCCTGCTCACTCATTTCGTGTACCCTTGTATGTTTTCATGTTTTGGTTTCATTTTCCCATTGTGGACGTTTCCTTTGTTCCTGTCTTGTTTGTTTTCAGTGTTGTTTAATAAATCCCGCGTTTAGATCCTCACTCCTCGTCTGCCTACTCCTGCAACCATTACAGAACGATCGACCAGGACTGGAGAACAAACAGAGTTTAAATACACAGGGAGAGTGATGATCAAACAACAAACAGGTGAGAACAATGAATGACTGCTGGCAGTGATGAGGGCAGGGAACTCTGGGAAATGTAGTTTATGACAGGTGAAACACAGGGCAGACAACAGGGGATCGTGACACCGTCCATGAAGCAGACAAAAGGGAGAAGAGAGGAAAATGGATGGCTTGTCCAATGGCTCAGGGGTGAGCTTCTGCTTCTCCACCTAGTCCCGAGTGTCTTTCAGCATCACCAGCTCTTTGTTGTCTCCACCGGAATGGCTTCACCTAGATCTGCTTCCAGCTGGTCGGAGTTCTCTCTCATATAGGCACTTCCCCTTCCGGTAATAAAAAAGGAATTCAGAGGTACTCCACCGAGTGGATTGAGTGTATTGTGGAAGGGTGGTGCATATCTGAGCATCTAATCTATTACTAACAAGCGACTTGAAGCAAAAATACAAATTCAGTGAGAGCTGTTGACTTACGGCAACATGTGCAACAGTGGCTGTTGGCAACTAAATGTGGGCATTTCCAGTGACTTCAGAAAGTTGAGAAAACTTTAACTTTATGCAGATGAGGAGCTAAATTATTTGCTAAAATCTTTATTGTTTTCAAATAGGTTTCCCAAACACTTCCCTCAGATAGTCCTACCCCAAACACTGTGTGAACACTGGAGTGCCTCAAGGCTGCACTTTCAACCCTTTGGAAGTACAAAGAGCTTTCCTTGGAACTAGTAACACCTACATACATGACTCAGTCTTGTTCCTGTGCATAACCAAATCATTACCAGATCACCACAATAAAATAAAGGCCATAAAATTGTAGTGCTGCAATTTCATGCACTATGGGGAAGTTATAGAGGCTATTTTCACTAACTCTGCCCACCACTGCTCAGACCAAAAATAAAAACAGCCATGACAGATTTATTTGGGGTCAATTTTTGATCAAATGAAGGCAAGCATATTTAAATTTTTCATGATGTGGCAGAGACATTAAACTGGTTAACAGGTTAGACATTCAGTGGATTAAGAGATTGGAAAACTAAATTACTATTTGCATTCCAGAAGTCTGGTGGAAACTACGAGATCACGATTAGAGTTTGGAAATCAAATCAAATCAGATTGAAACCATTTTATTTTGTTATTGTTTATGTGAAGTTGATCTTAGCAGGGTGATTTGTCATCAGCTCTTGTCAGAGTTTGTTGTTGGTTTCTTTGTTTTGTTGTCTTAATTGTATGATCATTTGGTTAATTTTCGCTTCTGTGTTTTCAGGAGCTGAGGGCCCAGTGTAGGGGGCTAGTCATTCCCCGCTAAATGGTGGTAGAGCTCCTGTCACATGCTCAGTGCTGCGTATTCAAAACTGATTCACCTGTGTGCTTGTGTGAGTGAGAGTGTACACTTGTGGGTGACGTGTCTTTTTATCAGGGGATCACTACACTCGCCTAGCCTACCTGCTCCTGGTAAGCCTCAGCCCTCTAGTCAGCAAGTGCATATGCTGTTTTATGGGTGTGTGTGAAGCCTATTACAATTCACGCAGCTGATTGTGGTGCTCAATACACTTTTAAATGATGGAATGAGCATGCAGTGCCCATCTGACTCATCTAATGTTAAAATAAATAAAATATTTTTGTAATTTGGTTTTCATGTCTCTTGCCCTTTTTGTTTTGAAACAACGAACCTGTGTGCCCTTTTCTATTTGTGATTGGGTTAATATTTCCCTGTTAATTACAGGGTGGTGTAGTCAGATTATCTATTGGTTTTCCATGACATATTAGCATCAGCAGCATTCTCCCCCCTATGCTGGTGCAACAGCCTCCTACCCCACCACACTGCTACCATGTTTAATTTTGTGGTTACAATAATTTGACTAGAAAATGACCAAGGTGATACTATGGTTACTGTAGTAAAACATGGTTAATTTTTGTGAGGTCGGGTTAGGGATAATGGTAGTGGTTGGTGTAGGGTGTCTGTGGGACTCCAAATAAATGATGTATGTAATGGCACTTTTCCATTGCACGTTACGGTTCGACTCAACTCTGCTCGCTTTACTTTTCTGAGCTTTCTTTTCCACTGCAGCTTGTTTTTTAGTGCCACCTCAACGTGGGTGGTATTATAGACTGATCGTTATAGTTGCGCCGCCTCTACTGCCGTGACATCATCTTAAACATGACACAAACTAACCAAAATAATAACACAACCGCTAGCTGTTAGCTACTAGCTCATTGTACTGCATAAAGCACTTTTGGTAGGTCTGGTGGTTCGTTCGTTGCTAACGAGAGGACCATCTGCACCTCGTTTATTGACCACGGTGTGGTTTTGCACACAGCCATTTCTTTTTACAATTCAAGTCACGTGAACAAATGCTATCATTGTTGCCCACTTTAAAACTAGCGGGTTGAAGTTGCCTGTCGCAAATCCAGTGACGCTAGTAGGGACAATTCTCTCTGACCAGTCAGTGATCAGCAGGGTTTTGACGTCACATTTAGTATCGGCTCGGCTCGATTGGAATCTCGACCGAGGTGGTACTAAAAAAAGTGCCAGGACCTAGGGACTATCCACAGTGGAAAACTCCCAAAAAGTCAGTTGAGTCAAGCTGTACCGTGCAATGGAAAAGCCCCATTAGTATTGAAACGGGTGTTTGCACTGAATGCTATTTGCATTAGTGTAAAGAAGATGCTTTTTGTTGCTTTTTGCTAACTTGGTGCAAATAGCCTCTGCCTTATAATAATATAATTACATCGAGAGACTAGATAATATCAAATTTGATAGGGTGATGCAGCCTGAGTTATGACAGCTTTGGAACAATGTTTCTCAGTAAAGAGAACATAAAGTACCTAAAAGGTGTAAAATTTTGCTTTGATACTGATAATCACAGTTTTCTTTATATAAGTCTAGTATTTCTCCTTTATAACTATATTGAGCATGTGCTGAACAACTGACAACATCTGAATAAATGTTGTTCTAACTTGTTTATGAATAAAGATATTTAGTATGGTACAGTTGCACCTGATCTTCCCTGCCCTGCTCCTAAATGACACATGCTCCTAATCATACTTATTATGATAATTTATTTCAGATCACTAGCAAAATGTATGAAACAATTTGACAAGAGGTGATGCTTTTAACTTTTCCTTTCTATAATTGAGAAGGATCTTTTATGTAAAATCCCCCTTTGAGAGATTTCACTTGATCTGTTTATAAGATAAAGTGCCAGGCCTTGCCACTTAAGTTTAAATTCCAATATAAGTACACTCATGCTAAATTAAGGATTTTCTGGGTTTTGCAAGAGATTTGATTGTCTTGAAATGGATTTGCTATTAGTGATCTTGTGCACTCACAGAATTAATAAAAATTGCTCCTGGTTAAAGTAACTCATCTGTATGCAGTGGCATCTCTGGCTCTTTCTTTCTGGTGGGGCACAACCAAATCAAGTTGAACATTCCTTGCCATTTCTTGTTAAGCAAAAATGCATTGAAAACATATACATTGATTGGTCTTTCACAAATGAAAAACAACTAACAACACTAAAACAAAAGCTTGGAAAGGCAGAGCCCTTGAATTGGGTACTCCAAATGAGCAGGACATTGCTGTCTCGTATGCTTGTGTCTCAGTGGTGAATTTAAGAACATGCAACAATGAGTTTAATAACAAACAGTCTGCAAATTCACAATATTTAAAAGAGAAAGAATGGCACATTTTTCTTATTTATTGGAAGGATTATAGAGAAAGAGAATTTAGACTTTTTGTAAACAACTGACCCTTTTTCACAGAGTGTGATGACATATTTCCACCTTATTTAGCAGCGTAAATCTAGCAATTTTTTCTGGAAAGTTGTGAAAGCTTAATAGTGGATTTTTTTTATTTTGCTGTTGAGGCAAATGGGTAAGCAAAAATTATGTTTTATGTGGTCTCCCATTCACCTCTATGCATTCCAAACCCATATATGTAAAAGGGTCCATATCACTTAAACATTAAAATCAATGTGTTTTTTTTCTATCAAAGCAAAGTTAATCAAAACCCATTTGATTAATTGTTAATTGATGTTCATGTTACTTATAATGAAAGTGCTAAGATCTAATAATTACTATGAAAAATGTTTGGCCCAACACATCACTGTCTTTATCAGTAACACTTGGCCCACCCGGTCACAGTGAAGTAATAAGGAGAAAGCATGATAAATTATTTTACTCCTAGAAGACCAGATGAACTAACAATAAGGGCTAAATGTGGTCAAGTTCCCTAAATCTTGTGCTGTTGATGGCTGATGGCTGCACTGTAAAACAGGAATTGTTGAGAAAAGTAAAAAAAAATTATAACAAGGCAACATGATTCAGGAAGAATTTTCTCAGGACAGCAGTTACAGAAATACTCTAACCAACCCATCTTGTACCAACAACAATAATAATAATTCATATAATTTATCACTCACTTATGACAGTGAAGATCTGGAATAATATCTGGGATGAAAATGTACTCCGTAAAATCTCTTTGTTTAGTCAGTTTGAATTTGTTTGTTTCCTAAATGCAAACTTTTATTCCATGACATAAAAGTCATATGTTTTATATGACTTTTACAGTACAATATTGTAAGGCAATTCATGCAAAACCTCAACCCTTAACCTACAAACTTCAATACATGACAAACCTAATTAAGTAGAAAGATGAGCTCTGAACATCACCTCACAACAATTGAACAAGCAGTGGCAACAAACAACAACAACAACATAAATAAATAAGCCTACACTGTAAAACATTGCAGTTAATTTATGGCCAAATTCTTACAGCAATCTACCGTGATTCTTAAATACAATTGTTTGCTGTTAAAAATGTTGCATTCTGAGAGATCAAGATCAGGCTCTACTGTGAAGTGACTAGTTTACAAATATTTTATGTAGGAGATTTTAGTTTTTGGCACATGGTTAGTGTTTATGTTTCTGACCAACACCTCTGTTCTTTTTCATCTCACATCAGCCTTCACTTGTCTGTCTAATGAGAAGTCAAATAAAAAAAAAATCAATTAAAAAAAATCAATTGAAGCAATGTACATATTAAATGTACAATTTTGCCAGGACTGAACAGTGTATTTGTTATGAAAAAATAAATAAATAACAACAACAACCTGTACACAGTAACATAACGACTCGGTTACTAACGTAACCTCGGTTCCCTGAGAGGAGGGAACGAGTATTGCGTAAGTAGCTTACGCTATGGGAAAACTCCGTTTCTCGAGAAATATTGAAGTCTTTATGTAAAACGCATTGCAGCTGCACAGCAGACAGCAATGAGCGAGGCAGCTTCGGTCATTGGCTGTGCTGCGACAACTTGCTCGAACCAATGATGGGGCGACTCTGAACGCAGCGACCAATGGGCGCTGCCAGCTCAGCGCTCAGAGCCCGCCAAGACGGGCATGGCTTAGGGCTATATATTAGGCGCCCCGTCATGAGAGTTCTTTAGGTTCAATCGACTGAAGCGAACTGACCAAGCACAAGCACGGCAGCTTACGCAATACTCGTTCCCTCCTCTCAGGGAACCGAGGTTACGTTAGTAACCGAGTCGTTCCTCTCGAGAGGTCTCTCCTATTAGCGTAAGTAGCTTACGCTATGGGAACACCATGCAAAACGCTGTGCGTGCTGACTTCGCTCTATAAAGCCAGAGGCAGATGCCTGAGCCTTAAAGCAAAGTGATTATTCAACAAGCCGGCCAACGGCGAGCTATATAATGGAGTAATACAGAGCGCCTTTGCCCCAAGGTGGTCCATGGTGGGGCGCTCGTTGTAAAACCACAAGCACATATCTTATGTACTGATTTTTCTATGTACTGATATGCATGAAAAAAGTCAGTCAGAGACGGACCTTATAAGGGAGGAGATAATGCTCAGCAAATACATACCCTAGTCCATTCTATAGTCAGGCTGATAGAATGTTGGAATGCAATGAGGGGACCTGTAGGTTATAAAACCTGATAAATGTGGAAGGCGAGGCCCAGCCTGCCACCGCACAAATATCTTCAATGGGTATCCCACTCGACCATGCCCACGAGGAGGCCATGCTCCTCGTAGAGTGAGCTCTGATGCCCAAGGGGCATTGAAGGCCCTTGGCTTCATAAGCCAGCGCTATAGCATCCACTACCCAGCGCGATATTCTTTGCTTTGAAACTGTGAGACCTTTAGTGCGGCTGCCAAAGCATACGAATAATTGTTCCGTCTGTTTGAACGGGGCAGAACGTTCCAAATATACTCTGAGCGCCCTGACCGGGCAGAGTAAATTAGCGTCGCTTTCGTCTGCTGGAGACGATAGTGCTGCCAGAGATATAACCTGTACTCTGAAGGGTGTAGAGAGCACTTTAGGAATATACCCGTGCTTTGGCCTAAGGACAACTCTGCAGTCGTTAGGTCCAAATTCCAGGCAAGCAGCGCTTGATGACAGCGCGTGCAGGTCGCCCACTCTCTTGACTGAGGCGAGCGCCAGCAAGAGCGCAGTTTTTAGCGAGAGCTGTTTAAGGTGCACGGAGAGGTTCGAACGGGGCACTCTTGAGTGCGTCCAGGACCGTGGCCAGGTCCCAGATCGGCACCGAGGGGGGGCGAGGAGGGTTCATCCTCCTAAGCCTCTTAGGAAAGCGAATGATTAGGTCGTTTTTCCCTCATGAGCGTCCCTTGTCAGGATTGTGTGACGCCGCTATGGCAGCCACATAGACTTTGAGCGTGGAGGGTGTGCGGCCAGCCTCCAGCAGCTCTTGCAAGAAGGCAAGAACAGTTGGTATCTCGCACGATTTGGGGTTCAAGCTCTTGGTATCACACCAGTCACTGAACACTTTCCACTTTTGGGCATATAAGCGCCTCGTAGAGGGTGCTCGCGCCTCAGTGATGGTTCTCAAAACTCCACTGGGGAGGTTCTCGGGAACCCGTTGAGGGGCCATGCATGGAGGGCCCACAGATCGGGGTGGGGATGAAGAATCATCCCGTTGGCCTGCCTGAGGAGGTCTAGCCTCAACGGAATCGGCCATGGGGCAGATTGCATCATCTGCATCAGTTCTGGAAACCACGTCTTGTTTTTCCAGAGTGGGGCTACCAGGAGCACTGCACATTTCACTTCCCTGATCCGACTGATGACCTGAGGTAGCATCGTGATCGGGGAAAAGCATACAAGGGGCGGCTCGGCCAGATTTGGGCGAGCGCGTCCGTGCTCTTTGAGAAGAAAAGGGGGCAGTGCGCATTTTCCCTGGAGGCGAAGAGGTCGACCTCTGCCTCGCCAAAGGTTTGCCATAACCACTGAACCGTCAGAGGGTGGAGAGACCATTCTCCTGGGAGAACCTTGTCTCTGGACAGCATGTCCGCTCCCTGGTTCAGGGCGCCTGGCACATGCGCTGCTCTCAGCGAGTGCAGGTGGTGCTGTGACCATAAGATGAGCTCCCTGGCCATAGAGTGCAGGGAGCTCGACCTGAGTCCACCCTGGCGATTTATATACGAAACTACTGTCATGTTGTCCGTTCGGACCAGGACGTGTTCATTTTTCAGGTACGGAAGCAGGGCTCTGAGAGCCAAGGCGACCGCTTTCATTTCCAGACAGTTAATATGTAGGCGCTTTTCCGGGTTTGACCAAAACCTTTCTGAATGATGTTGCAAGGCGTCGAATAGAGAGCGCGCGCTCTGATGAGAGGCGTGCTGTCATCTGCACTGAGTCTAGCACTATTCCCAGAAAAGAGATATTCTGGCTGGGGGATAGCACGCTCTTTGCAAAATTGATTCTCAGACCCAGGCATTCTAGATGGCTGATAATCCAAGATCTGTGCGTTGTTAACTGACCCTCTGATTGTGCTATGATTAGCCAATCGTCGAGGTAATTCAGTATTCGCACTCCCGCTGTCTCAGGGGAAAGTGCCGCGTCCATACATTTACGTGAATGTACGGGGGCCAATGATAGGCGAATGGTAGTACTGTGTACTGGTATGACTGTCCCTCGAAAGCGAATCTCAGAAAAGGCCTGTGATGAGGCGCTATCGGAATGTGAAAGTAAGCGTCTTTCAAATCCACTGATAGAAACCAATCCCCGGGGAGAACTTGCGCGAGGATATGTTTGGTTGTTAACATTCTGAACGAGTGCCGAGTGCAGGGGTGCGTGTGAGAGTACAAGCACGCGCGCTATCTCCGAAATGCTTGCAGCATGAGTCGGAGAAATGCTTGAAACTGTATGGACAGTTTTCGGGTGGGGGTGCATACATCGTAATAGGCACGCGCGTCACATTCATAAAGCTCTTAGCGGGGAGTCTCTTGGCTTGTGCATCGCATCTGTGATGCTTGCGGCATGAGACAGAGAGCTGTTTGAAACTGTATGGGCAGTGCTTATGGGTGGGGGTGCATATACTGTAGTAGGCACGCGCACCACTTTCATAAAGTCTTCCGCTCATGGCGGGGTTTTTGGCTATGCATACAGTGTTTGTGTGTAGGGTGCATGCAGGGCAGCAGCTACATTTATAGTATTTCCGCCTTTACTGGGGAAGTGTTTATAACTGTGGGAACAGTGCTTGTGTGTAGTGGTGCATACATGACAATAGGCACACGATCTACATTTATGGGACGTCCAGCTTGAGCTGGGGAAGTATTTGGCACTGTTTGGACAGTATTGATATGTGGGAATGCGCACTTTAGTGTGGACATGTGAACCCTTAGTGACACAGGCAGAAAATGACTCTTTTCGTGATTTCTGTGTGTCGCCGTTAAAACGGCGTTTGATTGCAGGTGAGCGAGTTCTGTGACTGGCCCATTGACTGCTGTACAGACATTTCCAGCCGCCTGTAAGGGGACTTTGCGAGACACGTACTCTCTCTTTTTTCCCTATTGCTAGGAAGACTTACGAGGCTCCGGGTTCAGCACGATCTTGGGCCGAGGGCCTCGTTGCTCAGGCGGCTTTCTTCGGCCAGCGGAATGCGAGCGGCGTCGAGCGTCCGTTTCAGGTCTGCTCTTTGGCTGGGAGACGGGAGGCGCCGCCCTGGCTCGCTGCTGCTGCTGAGGCAGTCTCTGGTGAGACAAGCTGGAGCGCTTTGGCAGGAAGTGACGCATAGCCTGCGAATCCTTCCAGGCCTCAGTAAAGCGTTCAGCGAATTCTTTTACCGCCGGTCCGAACAGGCCGCTTGGAGCGATAGGCGCGTCAAGGAATGGCGCCTTATCCGCGTCCTTCATCTCCGTTAGCGTCAGCCACAGATGGCGCTCAAGGACAGTCAAGTTAGCCATGGCCCGGCCGATGGATTGGGCGGTGGCCTTCGTGGCTCACAGGGCTATGTCAGTGGCGCTGCGCAGGTCCTTGAAAGCCTCAGGTTCAGGTCCAGACTCGTCCATGGTGCGGAGAAGTTTGGCCTGATAAACTTGTAAAACCGCCATTGAATGAAGCGCTGACGCAGCTTGGCCGGCGGCGGCGTATGCGCGACCGGCGAGAGCTGAGGTGGATCTGCAGGGCTTCGAGGGATGAGAAGCTTTGGCTTTCCATCCAGCGGTGGAGGGTGGGCACAGATGGTTGGCCACAGCCTCCTCGAGGGGCGGAGTTCCCTCGTAGCCTCTTTCTCTCGCGCCGTCCACTGAGGAGAGCGAGGAAGAAAAAAAAAGGCTTCAGGCGAGCAGAGTGCGGGGCTTTCCACGACTTCGTGAGTTCGTCGTGAACTTCGGGGAAGAAAGGAGAGGGTCTCTGTCGAGGGGCCTGCCGGCGCCCCTGCAGGAACCACTCGTCCAGCCGGCTGCGGGTGGGTTCTTCCGGAGAAGACCAGTCGAGCCCGAGGTCTTCCACGGCCTTGGACAGGATGCGGACGATCTCAGAGTCCATGCTGGTGCCCGTGCTCGTGTCCGCTGATGTCGATGGCGTGGGGTCGAAAGCCGAGCCCGGCCAGTCGTCGGATGCAGCGTCAATAGAGAGGCTGTCATCTTTTTCATCGTCGTCCCCTGACGCGCCGAACGAGACAAGACCCACCGCTCTGTTGGAGGGGTGCTGGTCCGCCTTCGTGAAATGGACTGGTGGCGGGGAGATCTCTGGTAGCGGTGAAGCATGCGTGGACTGGGCCGGCGTGACGTCACTGAAGTCTACGTGCTCTGGCAGCCTCTGTGAGCGGTGCTTTTTCTTGCGCGGCTCGAACGGAGGGGGCGGCAGCATGGTGGAAGCAGGCTTGTTTGCGGCGAAAGCGGCAAAGCGAGCGCGCAGCTCGGCGAGGCCCAGGGAGTCACATTCGGGGCATCCGCACTGAATGAGAGCAGCTTCTACGTGGTCCGGTCCCAGGCAGCGAGTGCAAATGATGTGACAATCCCCGTCAGGAAGAGGGCCTCTGCACGAGGCGCAGGCTGAAGGCATTTGCAACAACGCCTTGAAAATTGCTCTTTTACTTAATCAAAAAAGCGGCGCAGAGGCGAGCGCTTGCAGTAAAAGGATATAGCGATGCGCGCCGGATGGCGTAGCAGAAGGCTTCGAAGGCGGGTGAAAGACTCCAACAATCTGGAGGATCCAGCGAAGAGAAGGTCTTTGCTGAAGGAGATTAAATCTAAAGAACTCTCATGACGGGGCGCCTAATATATAGCCCTAAGCCACGCCCGTCTTGGCGGGCTCTGAGCGCGCTGGCGCTGAGCAGCGCCATTGGTCGCAGCGTTCAGAGTCGCCCCGTCATTGGTTCGAGCAAGTTGCCGCAGCACAGCCAATGACCGAGCTGCCTCGCTCATTGCTGTCTGCTGTGCAGCTGCAATGCGTTTTACATAAAGACTTCAATATTTCTCGAGAAACTGAGTTTTCCCATAGCGTAAGCTACTTACGCAATAGGAGAGACCTCTCGAGAGGGAACTGTACAGCACAGCATTGTGGGTTATAATGGTGAAATACCCATAAGACTTTGCCCTTGAATAAGTATGTATGCTTTGGTAATGCATTTGGGCTACAAAATTGTAAATTGTGTTGTTGTTATTTTGTTTGAAATCACCATTATGGTGATTAGTGATCTCTTGAGCTGGCACCTTGGACCTTCATTATTATTATATTTTGTTCTTCCAGTCAATTTATGTTTAAGTAAAACACAAGTTGTTGGACTGTGCTACTTGGAAGACAAAACCTTAAGTCTGACTGAATATCTGATCCTACCTTGCAAATGTCACTATGTGTGTCAATAATGATGCATTACACATAAATACATAAAAGCAAAAACAGTAAAGGATATTTCAGCAAAATTATATCTGAAAATTGAGTCTTTAATGTTTTTGATGATCTTACAACATAACTCATGTTCTTATTAAGACACACACAGATATCAACTCTTGGCTTACAAAACGCAACAGTGGAGACAATTAACAAACATACGTCCTTCTCAAAAAATTAGCATATTGTGATAAAGTTCATTATTTTCCATAATGTAATGATAAAAATTTTACTTTCATATATTTTAGATTCCTGCGATGGACTGGCGACCTGTCCAGGGTGTCCCCCGCCTTTCGCCCAATGTTAGCCTGGATAGGCTCCAGCCCCCCGCGACCCTGTACACAGGATAAGCGGTTGACGATGGATGGATGGATGGATATTTTAGATTCATTGCACACCAACTGAAATATTTCAGATCTTTTATTGTTTTAATACTGATAATTTTGGCATACCAAAAAATTAGCATATCATGAAAAGGGTCTCTAAACGAGCTATTAACCTAATCATCTGAATCAACTAATTAACTCTAAACACCTGCAAAAGATTCCTGAGGCTTTTAAAAACTCCCAGCCTGTTTCATTACTCGAAACCGCAATCATGGGTAAGACTGCCGACCTGACTGCTGTCCAGAAGGCCATCATTGACACCCTCAAGCAAGAGGTAAATTTCTGATCAAATAGGCTGTTCCCAGAGTGCTGTATCAAGGCACCTCAGTGGGAAGTCTGTGGGAAGGAAAAAGTGTGGCAAAAAACGCTGCACAACGAGAAGAGGTGACTGGACCCTGAGGAAGATTGTGGAGAAGGACCGATTCCAGACCTTGGGGGACCTGCGGAAGCAGTGGACTGAGTCTGGAGTAGAAACATCCAGAGCCACCGTGCACAGGCGTGTGCAGGAAATGGGCTACAGGTGCCGCATTCCCCAGGTCAAGCCACTTTTGAACCAGAAACAGCGGCAGAAGCGCCTGACCTGGTCTACAGAGAAGCAGCACTGGACTGTTGCTCAGTGGTCCAAAGTACTTTTTTCGGATGAAAGCAAATTTTGCATGTCATTCGGAAATCAAGGTGCCAGAGTCTGGAGGAAGACTGGGGAGAAGGAAATGCCAAAATGCCTGAAGTCTCACAGTGCCAAAACCACAGTGCCAAAACCACTGGTAAATGGTTTACTGACCATGGTATTACTGTGCTCAATTGGCCTGCCAACTCTCCTGACCTGAACCCCATAGAGAATCTGTGGGATATTGTGAAGAGGAAGTTGAGAGACGCAAGACCCAACACTCTGGATGAGCTTAAGGCCGCTATCGAAGCATCCTGGGCCTCCATAACACCTCAGCAGTGCCACAGGCTGATTGCCTCCATGCCACGCCGCATTGAAGCAGTCATTTCTGCAAAAGGATTCCCGACCAAGTATTGAGTGCATAACTGAACATAATTATTTGAAGGTTGACTTTTTTGTATTAAAAACACTTCTTTTATTGGTCGGATGAAATATGCTAATTTTTTGAGATAGGAATTTGGGGTTTTCATGAGCTGTATGCCAAAATCATCAGTATTAAAACAATAAAAGACCTGAAATATTTCAGTTGGTGTGCAATGAATCTAAAATATATGAAAGTTTAATTTTTATCATTACATTATGGAAAATAATGAACTTTATCACAATATGCAAATTTTTTGAGAAGGACCTGTACTTTTACGTAAAAAGTAAAAGCTGAGCATTAAAATACAAGTAGCTTAGACTACAACAAAAACAACATAAAAATAAACCAGTAAATAGTAAAAAATCTAAGTAATTTCTTCATGAAACAGTGCATGCTGGGAACATAGCTGTTCATTTCAACAACAGTAGATAGTATGTCATTTGACAGCTATATGCTGTTAATTTTACAGTAACGTGCTGGCAACCCTGCTGCCAGTTCTATAATGTTTTTTTACTTGAAAAGAAAGAAAGAGAGACAGACAGAGAGACAGACAGACAGACAGACAGACAGAAAGAAAGAAAGAAAGAAAGAAAGAAAGAAAGAAAGAAAGAAAGAAAGAAAGAAAGAAAGAAAGAAAGAGACAGACAGACAGACAGACAGAAAGAAAGAAAGTGGGTATTTCCGTATGTGGCACATTCTGCAGGTTTGAAAAACCTTTTAATGTTTCACTCTGTTGTTGTTGGCATTGTGAGATAGTGGCAGGCTGCTGATCAACTGCAGCGTACACACACACAAGTGAGCCACTGAGTCTGCGCGTGGTAGTTTATCTGGGCACTTTATGATAATGTGAAAACAAGTGTAAAGGTCCTCAGACACTTTTTCTAGATGAAGCCAAGTTCATTTGTTATTACGGAGACGCTGTGGCACACAGAAGTATGTCAGTGCTCTTTGACCCAACGACATGGTTATTGCTATGACACACAAGAAAAAATCGTTATTAATTAAACTTCTGAGAAGATATAAAACATATCACAGCACAGGACCATTTTTTGAATTGACCGTGTTCCAGCGTCTTTCCTGGACGGAATACACAATTTAGTATGAAGTGCGTTTCACACCCAGCCGGTGCGTTTCCCAGCCTACCCGAGTACTCCACAAGTGAGCTCGCGCTTAACGGCGAAGATGTGTCCGTGCGCGTTAACTTGTGAAATTATGAATTTGAGAAGATGAGAACAAGAATTGAGGAGTGACTGTAGCACCTGAGTGCTTTTATTTCGACCGGACTTCTTGAACCCAAGGAAACATGGGGTCATCCCAAAATGAAACGATAATTTGGACGGAAGAGCACATGGACACGAATGACACGATCGACACTTTTGGTCCGGAGGTAGTGGTTGTGCCCGTCATATTTGGATGTATATTTTTCTTGGGAATCATTGGGAACACTCTGGTGATTGTTGTCATTGGGAAAATAAAGTCGAGGCGCTCGAGAAGTACCACTAACATTTTCATCCTCAATCTCAGTATAGCAGATTTATGTTTTCTCCTGTTTTGCGTCCCTTTTCAGGCCACCATATACTCGCTTCCCGAGTGGGTCTTCGGGGCGTTTCTGTGTAAATTTGTGCACTATTTTGTCATGGTCAGCATGTTGGTGAGCATTTTCACGCTCGTGGCCATGTCCGTGGACAGGTACATTGCCGTTGTTCTCTCCAAAAAGTCTCCCTGTATTCGTAACCGGAAGAATGCGCTTATAGGCGTCTGTGTCATTTGGATGCTTTCCTTCGCCTTTGCCGTCCCGGTTGCGCAGCACCAAATTTTGACGAATCACCTCAAGGCGCCCAACAGCTCGTTCTGTTGGGAGATATGGACCGAACGGGTGGCCAAGCACACATATAAAGTAACCATTCTAGTGATGGGTTATCTGTTACCCCTGCTTCTGATCACATGCTGTTATGCCAAGGTAAGGATTCACCAGAGGTAAAGTAATTTTAAGTGTCTCATTGTACGAGCTGATTTATCCTTTAAAGTGAAAGTGTGATATTCAAAAGTAAGTCTCCAAACGTCTAAAATTATTACTCAGTTTAAAAATGGAAGTTACTCTGTCTCTTGAATTCTGAATGCAATTATCCCAAAGTTTGGCGCCTGTGACTGTTTACTGCAGGTTGAGTTTCTCCTACATTTATGTTGTTAATGGTTGGGTTAACACGATTATCACAATGGCCACAATAGTTTACCCAGGGCCCAGTAGTGGTCATAATAAGGTTCGAACTTTTTTAAATCTTTGCGTCATGCTCAAAAACAATGTAAAGATGACAGCAGGTGGCCATTCGCCTACATATAATTCATGGTGAAGTTCTGCAAGTAGATTAGCGTCTGAGGTTCGAGATACGAAATCCCATTTATAAGGAGTAGCCAATAGCTCATGCAAACATGATGTAATTGAGCACTGAACAGTTATTACTTTATTCAGAGTAAGACCTTATTCAGAGTAGCGCCCTCCATTTTTGAACGGGAATGAAACCGAGACAAGGCACTAATAGTCTCTTTATTGTGTTGTGTTGTTGATCGTTTAGCGGATAAAACTTTGGATAGAAATCTCTCCAAAATATTTTAGTAGACAAAAATCCAGAGAAAATTTTACTTTGAGACATGTTTGAGTTGTGAAACTTAGATCATGTAATCTAGAACATTTGTTCAAGGGTTGCCAACTCTCAGGCTAAACTTTCAGAAGCATGTACAATAATAGAATGCAGTGGTTAAAAGTCTGGATAGCTCTATGCAATATGGAAAAAGTTTTCATCCTGTTTTAATTATTTCAGATATTGAACAAACTGACCATGTTAGCCTTCAGATATTTCAAGAGATGGCTTGCTGTAAATTATTAAGAGCCCGATTAAAGGAAAACAATATTTTATTAGGAAGCAAACATTTTCACTAGACGCACAGTCACATTTTAGTAAAGTTGATTTCCCATGGGTACAGTAAGTATATTTTAACAAGTCCAATAAAACTAAGATGTTATTTAAATTAAATAGTTTGGTTTGATTTCCCATGCACCCAAGTAAAAATTTTGTGTCAAATTCAAAAGGTCTCAGATGCTTAGGTGACCAATAGATTCAATGTTAACATGAAATGCAATTAAGTAATAATTTTAATTAATAATTGCAATTATGTAACCATCAGAGGTGTAGTGGTAAAAAAAAGAGGTGGGTAAACTATAAATTCTGGTGGACCACGATGTGGTCACCCGGTAAGGTGGGCCACTGCGGTGTATGTGTATCCTGATGACATCGCTATAGGCTATCATTTGATGGTACTACCAAGGGTATCACTGGTTGTTCCCTCATCATAGGTCACACAATCACTATTTAATTCATACATTAATCTAAGTTCTTGTTAAAGAGACCCAAGAAGGAATAATATGGTTGAAATCTATAAAGTTTACTAAATGACAAAACAGAGAGAACAAAAATATTTAAGAGAGATAGAGAGGGAGGCTTCTATCCAGGGCTTCCAATGCAACTTGTACATAATGATTAGGGATTTGGGATTATTTTCATAGTCGATTAATCTGTTGAATATTTTCTCGATTAATCAATTAGTTGTTTGGTCTATAATGTGTCAGAACAATGTGGATCAGTGTTTCCCAAAAGCCCAGGAGGATGACGTCCTCAAATGTCTCGTTTTGTCCACAACTCAAAGATATTCAGTTTACTGTCACAGAGGAGAGAAGACACTAGAACATATTCACATTTAACAAGCTGGAATCAAAGAAGTTTTTACTTTTGTCTTAAAAAATGACTCAACCCGACTAATTGATTATCAGAATAGTTTAGATAGTAAAATAGTGCAGATAACGACAGAAGAATGAATCTGATGCCACATATTTTAATTTTAATCGTTTGGGCTAGTGAGTGATGGATGAATCTTGATGCAGTCTGCTGCTTCCTGCTGATTGGTCAACACTGACAGTAATGCAGCCAGGGTTTCCCATATGTTCATTTATTTGTGGCGGCCCGCCACAATATCAACGCTGACCGCCACACATTGATTTTCGATTTATTTTTTATTTTTTACTAAGCCTATTTAAAATCGTAGCCTATTTGATTGCAGAGAGCCGTAGAGCATTCGCGCAGCACTAGCTACCTCTCGCTCGTCCCTCTCTCTCTCTCTCTGTCTCACCCGTACCTCTCGCGCTCTCTCTCCGTCATGGAACACCGCTGCGTAAATCTGTCCAACACAGCACTGTCAGTTATTACTTATTAGCCAGCATGCAAGGAGCCTAGCTAATAAGAAAAGCTAAGTTATTGTTAGAATACAGCTGGATTTTTGAGGTCAGCACGCTGTATATAGCTGGTAGTCAATATCGATGCACGCGCATGGGAAACACTGGCAGCAGCGCATTATGAAATACTTCGTCTTAGGTTTAACAACCTATGAAACTAATAATGAACAATATGAAACTAAAACGACATAAGCTTAATTTAAAATGGCTTAGGAACTATCTATTTAGAGGTGGATAAACGCAATTTAGAGGTGGATAAACCCACTTTGGAGGTGGGTAAACGCTATTTCCGAATTTTGGGAGGTGCGTAAACGGCGTTTACGTGCGTTTAGCCTCCACTACATCCCTGGTAACCAACTATCTTTGAGCATGTGGATGACCGTGTACCTAATGCCGTTTCACATCGCAAGCATGATCGGCATGTGAGCGGAGCTGCCACTGATGGATCACATGACCTGTCACCAACCTCTGGCAGCTGGGGAGACAACAGTGGCAGCCAGCTGGTGGCAGGTCACATGGCCAACCACTTCGGCAAATGCTGGAACCCTTGGCAACTGTAACATTTTAGAGGATTTTCAATCTCTTAAATCTATTTACAAAGCTCCGAATTTTGCTCCCATTCTTCTACTGTTACTCCAATTAATTTTAATAATTTATACTCATTAATCTAATCTTAGATATTAACAAAATTTTACGGAACTTACTTGCCATTAAAGCAGTCGAATGACAGAGAGCTGACGAATTACAGTATGCTAAGAGTACTATTACTAATACTAGTTGCAATACTAATACAAATCTATTGCTCTTAGCCTACTGGTTGGTTAATCGCTATTGCTTTAAATTCCTTTTTCAGAATTTTGCATTCCTCTTTCTGTTCTCACTAAAAGGAATTCATCTATTCCTATGGATATATTCTTGTTGATTAAAGCCTCTTTAAGGAAATAACAATGCTATTTGAGCTGTCTAATGTCCATGATCTCAACTGGAAGGAAACAGCTGCTTGCACTGGCCAGTCAGTTCAGACTGTTTTTTTGTTTTGTTTTTTGCAGTATTCCTTCCATTATAACCCCCAAATAATTATTTCGATCTACTCTTATGCATTAAAGCCATCCTGTCTGGATTTATTTGCCATTAAAACTGTCTAATGACAGTGATCCCAACTGGCATACCTTTTCTGCTCTTTCTGATTAGTCACAGTTCAGCCCGCCGCTATTGAATTTAATACAACAACTGATTTTTGCGCTCTTCCTTCCACTATCACTCACAAGGAACACAATTAATTTCGTCATCTATTTAAGCCATTAACGGTATTTACTTGCCATTAAAGCAGTGGAATAGCCTACCTGATCCTAAATGGAAAAATGGTGCCTTTCGATGTATGATCAAAGATGTGGAAGGTAAATTAAAAATTAATTGCCAGGAACTGTATACACATGAAGCCTTGCAATGTGAAGTATTTTACTGTACTATCCCGTGAAGGGTTTAATTTTGGTCTACCTTTGTCCTTAACAAAGTTTTTCCATACATTTGTTACTGAACCATTTCATCCCAATCCCCTTCACTGTCATAGGTGAGTGAATAATTATATTTATTATTATTATTGGTGCAAGATGGGCTGGTTTGAGTATTTCTGTAACTGCTGATCTCCTGGGATTTTCACACACAACAGTATCTACTCTGAATGGTTCCAAAAACAAAAACATCCAGTGAGAGGCAATATTGTGGATTGAAATGCCTTGTTAATTAGAGAGGTCAACAGAGAATGGCCTAACTGGTTAGAACTGACAAAGTCTAAGGTAACGCAGATGACCACTCTCTGTACAATTGTGGTGAGAAGAATATCATATCAGAATGCTATTCTGAGTTGGCGCTGTTTTGGCAGCACGGGGGGGACAAACACAATATTATGCAGGTAGTTTTAATGTTGTGGCTGATCAGTGTATAGTGACAAGAGATTGTATTTTTTTTTCTCTCTCTCTCTTGTTCGAAGATAACATCCTGATTTTCAAATAGATGTAAAACTGTCAAAAGAAATTGTGGAATAGTTGCGACAAGGAATTAAGAATGTGTAGTTCGCGTTGCAAATTATTTATTTATTTTAAATAAGGTGGTAAGCAAATATGTAACTGAGGTATGATAAGATGATTAGACAAATAAAGCAAATACAAATTTGAATGTCTTAAACGCATAAGAATAGATCCAGATGCACTCATTGAAATCCTTCTTTGGGAGTGATAATGGAATGAGATTACAAAAATCAGGTTTATTGAACGCAATAGCGGCTGGCTGCATTGACAAACCAGGATCTCGTTTCCCAAAAGCATCTTAAGCCTAATTTGAAGGTTTAAACGATCATGCGAATCTTAGAATTACGGCCCATTTCCCAAAATCATTGAACTTAAGTATTAGCCTACTTACTACATCTACGAGCGATCTGGAGTTGTTGTAGAGTGCTTAAGAGCATTGTAAGGACATAGACATATGCTGACACTTGCTGGTAAATTGTAAAATCACACTTCATTCAATTTAATACAGTTCAGACATTTACATTTACAATTATTCGTTTGGAAAACACTTATCCAAAGCGACTCACAAAACAGGAACAGGGCCTACATTATAAGCGAATCATCTTAAGGAGACAGTGGCATGAAATGTGCCATATTACAATACTTTTATTTTGAGATTCTTAAACGTTATGCTTTATGATAATTTTGTTTTATGTTTTAATTAACATAATTGTTTAGGTCAACTTATCATATAAATATGCCTTAACTTAAAAAGTTAAATGAAATAAAAATAAACAATTAATGAATGATCAAATAAGTAGGCCTATATCAATTAATCACATGGATTTGTGTGCATGACTACGTTGGTACAAATTGGCTACTTAATTATTATTAATTCAATTCTAGAAAGCCAAAGAGAATGCTCTTGTTATAAGTTAAGATCCATTTTAGGGAAATTTGGCCCTCAGAACAACCAGACATTTTCAGCAAGCTAGGATCACGGTCATTAATGAATTAATGTTATTCTCGGAAAGTGATAGAGGAAGAAATATTGCAAAAATTGTGGTTATGAACTGCAATCGCGGTGGGCTGTACTGACTAACCAATATGATTGGAAATTTTCTGTCAGTTTGGATCACGGTCATTAGACAGCTTTCATTGCAAATAAATACAGAAAAATGCCTTAAATGCATAAGAATAGATCCATACGATCAAACTGATATTATTTTGAAGGAGTGATAATGTCAGGAATATTGCACAAATCCAGGGGTGTAAAGTAACAAATTACAAATACTCACTTTACTCTAATTAAGTACTTTTTCCCAAGAACTGTACTTTTCTAAGTAGTTAAAACATTTTATAATTTTACTTTTACGTGCATTCTGTTACAAATGCTGTAACTGTACTTTTACTGTGCTATTTTCCCACCGTCTGTGTTCACTACTTCCCCATCCTGATTTTATTTTTATCTATCAACATGATTGGCTAGGGAGAGTATCGTGACTCCTATCCAATCAAATCACACTTAAAAAACTTGAATGGCAGCTGCAGATTTGGTGCCATCTGTTATGGATGTCTCTAGCATAGTTCAACACTTGAACATCACTTTAACTTGAGTTTAACTTGCTCAAGTCAGATATCATCATTAATCCTGCCTCAAATTTGAAGAAATATATCGAGGTAAATTTCATATTTCTGACTACTACATTCTGTCCTGAACATCACAGCAGCACCTGGAAGAGATTTTCACCGTAAAAAAGGCCAATTGCTTGATCGTGTCATGTGAGTTTAACTTGCTCAAGCCAGATACCATCATTAATCCAGTGACTAGTACATTCTGTGTGTCTATAATGTAGCCTGTAATCTAACTATCTAGCACAAATTATTGGGCTACTGTGAGAGATTAAAGCAATGTTATCAATAGGGCTGGTTGATAAAACAATCTAGATGTTTATCGGAAAAAAGAGAGATGTCCTCGTTCAAACTAGTAGTTTTCTACACTTAGCCTATGTTCTACATCTAGAACAGGGCTGTTCATTACGATAGCAAGAGCTTCGCTGGTTGGTTGATCTAGATGAAATATAAAATATTAACTTTTTATTTCCTGACATCTGTCGCTGCATGCGGTTTGATTGACAGGTGGCTAATGTTTGAGCACTAATGCGTTCACGCCTAAATGATCAAGTACACTTTATAATTCCGCTAATGCCCATCTTGATGAGGATTTAATGTAAATGCAGTTGTTTATGTCAAAGCGTATTTGCATCAAAATGTTGGACTTAAAGTGTACATGTAACCGAATAGAGCACTGTCTGGTAGAATATGTCATATAAAGGATATTAATCAAACAACAAGGAAACGAGAAAACCACTCACTACTTTTGGCTGAATAACTTCAAAAATCAAATCAAATCACTTTATTGTCACACAACTATGCACACAAGTGCAACAGTAGGTGTAGGTGAAAGTCTTGTGTGCAGTTCCGAGCAACATAGCAGTCATGACAGTGACGTGACATATACCTGACGTATAATTACAATAAACAACATATATACACAACACAATTTACATATCAAATGTACACATACTTACACAACACAATAATAATATACAATGTACAGTAAACAATACACACAATATAGAATACAATAAAATTAAAAATAAAGAGTATATAAAAATATATATATACAGTAGTTGTATGGAGGAGAATATAATTATGACAGTCCAGTGTGAGATAATAGATTAATAAAGTGCAGTGCTGATTATTGATCGTGAGAGATCAAGTTCAAAAGACTGATTGCTTGGGGGAAGAAGCTGTCATGTAGTCGGCTGGTGCGGGTCCTGATGCTGCGATACCGCCTGCCTGATGGTAGCAGTGAGAGCAGCCCATGACTCGGGTGGCTGGAGTCTCTGATGATCCTCCAAGCTTTTTTCACACACTGCCTGTTATAGATATCCTGGAGGGAGGGAAGCTCACCTCCGATGATGTGTCTGGCAGTTCGCACAACCCTTTGCAGGACTTTGCAGTTGAGGGTGGTGGTATTGCCATACCAGGCGGTGATGCAGCCAGTCAGGATGCTTTCTACAGTACTGGTGTAGAACCGTGTGAGGATGTGGTGGTTCATTCCAAACTTCCTCAGCCATCTCAGGAAGAAGAGGCGCTGGTGAGCCTTCTTCACAACGACCTCAATGTGGACGGACCATGTGAGTTCCTCAGTAATGTGGACACAGAGGAAATTGAAACTGCTGACTCTCTCTACCGGTGCTCCGTTAATAGTGATGGGGCTGTGTTCTCCGTCTTTCTTCCTGAAGTCCACTACAAGCTCCTTGGTCTTAGTGACATTGAGGGAGAGGTTGTGCTCCTGACACCAGCATGTCAGAGTGTGCACCTCCTCTCTGTAGGCTGTTTCATTATTGTCAGTGATCAGACCTACCACCGTCGTATTGTCAGCAAACTTAATGATGGCATTCGAGCTATGTGTTGCCACACAGTCATGTGTGTACAGGGAATACAGGAGTGGGCTGAGAACAGCGCGGGGCTCCAGTGTTGAGGGTCAGTGATGAGGAGATGTTGCTGCCCATTCTAACCACCTGACGTCTGCCTGACAGGAAGTCCAGGATCCGGCTGCACAGCGAGCTGTTTAAGCCCATAGCCACATCAAGCTTGGAGGGCACTGTGGTGTTGAATGCCGAGCTGTAGTCTACAAACAGCATTCTCACATATGTGTTAATTTTTTCCAGGTGGGAGAGAGCAGTGTGTAGTGTAGATGCAATGGCATCATCAGTGGAGCGGTTGTTGCTGTAGGCAAACTGCAATGGGTCCAGAGAGGTGGGCTGCACAGAGCAGATGTGATCTCTGATTAACCTCTCAAAGCATTTGCTGATGATGGGGGTCAGAGCAACAGGACGCCAATCATTTAGGCAAGTGATTTTGGCTTGCTTCGGTACAGGCACAATGGTTGACGTTTTGAAGCATGTGGGAACTACAGACAGGGAGAGGGACAGGTTGAAAATGTCAGTAAATACACCAGCCAGTTGGCTCGTGCATGCTCTGATGGAATGCCGTCTGGACCTTGAGTAGCTTGAGTAGCTTTAAACGTATTAATGTAATAGTATAAAACAGTTACATTTTTTATAATAATATTTTTTGAAAATATTGTTTGTTTTTTAATAATACTGACCCCTGATGTAGAGAGTGTGTTAATTGATATAATAAATTACCAGGAAAGTAGAGATGATAAAATAATTTATAATTATGCTTAGCCTTTATAAAGATAGAAAAGTATCAACATTTGTAGAGTAATACTTAAGCAGAATATTCCACCAGTCACAAACCTGCATCATGCATGAGAATGAGAACACAACTATTTCTGTGCTTAAAAGATACAAGATCTAAATCAATGTGAGATACATTGTATCTCAAAATAAGGACAATGTGACCTCCCATGTGCTATTAAAGAAATAATTCACCCAAAAATGAAAATTCTCTTATCATGTACTTTTAGAAGAATATTTCAGCTCTGCAGGTCCATTCAATGTAAGTGAAGGGGTGCCAAAATTTTGACGCTCCAAAAAGCACATTAAAGCAGCATAAAAGTAATACATACAACTCCAGTGGTTTAATCCATAACTTAAGAATTGATATGACAGGTCTAGCTGAGAAACAGAAAAATATTTAAGTCCATTTTTGCTCTTCCCAGTAGGTGGCAATATGCATGAAGAATGTGAATCACCAAAAACACAAGAAGAAAGTGAAAGTTAAATTGGAGATTGATTGAGCAGGGAGGATAATTAGTAAAAAAGGAATTAAATATTGATCTGTTTCTCACCACATCTATCATATCGCTTCTGAAGCCATGGATTAAACCACTTGAGTCACATGGATTAGGCTACTTTTATGCTGATTTTTGTGATTTGTGGAGCTTCAATATTTTAGCACCGATTCACTTTCATTGTATGGACCAAAAGAGCTGAAATATTCTTTTAAATATCTTAATTGGGTTCTGCAGAAGAAAGAATGTCATACATATCCAGGATGGCATGAGGGTGAGTAAATGATGAGAGAATTTTAATTTTTGGGTGAATTATTAATTTTTAAGCGTGATTTAGCCCCTGTACCAAACATCTTTTTCCATGCCTGCTCTACCTCCTCTATTGTGCAGGACATGATGTGCCAAGTGATCCTGATATTTAGCATTTTATTGCATTCCTTGCATTGTTTGAACATGTTTTAAGCACAACAATAACGCTCTGTCAACATTAAGGGAAATTCAGACTCTACACATAAACTGATTTTAATGTAATTGTTTCATACATTAAGATTTAGAATGGTGATCAGTGTATTGAAATAACTTTTTCATCTTTTCATTTCTGTTATCAGATTCATGTAGTGTTTATCATAGATAAGTGATGTATTTTAAAAGTTGGCATACAGTGCTCATTGTAAAGGGGCATATGTTTTATAACTCGGTACTCAATACTGACTACCCATGAGTACTTTTAAATGAGCTACTCTTTTACTCTTACTTGAGTAGTTTTTGGGACAGCTACTTTTACTCTACTCACACTACATTTTTTGGGAAGTAACAGTACTTCTACTTGAGTATGATTTTTCAATACTCTTTCCGCCCCTGCTCAAATCGCAGCGGGCTGAACTGACTAACTAGTTTTCTGAAATTTTCTGTCAGTTGGGATCATGGTCAATAGATAGCTTTTGTAACAAAGAAATACATTTAAAAAGCCTTTAATGCATAAGTATAGATCCAAATGAACAAAATGATATTATTCCTTTGGAGAGAAGCTGTAAGGAATATTGCAAAAACCATGGTTATTAAACGGAATCGAGGCAGGCCGAACTTGCTGACCAGTGCAAGCCGATGTTTCTTACCAGTTGAGATCATGGTCATTAGACAGCTCTTAAGACAAATAAATTCCATAAATATACTTACACGTATAGATCCATAAGAATAAATTAATGTTATTCCTTGTACAGAGCAGAAGGAGGAATGCAAATTTCAGAGCTCTTAAATGTGGTGAGCTGTTGATCATGGTAATTGGACTGCTTTAAAGGCAAGTTCTGTAAAACCTTAGATCCATGATTATATCCAAGATTAGATCCATGAGAATAAATTATTATAATTGCTGGGAGTGACAGTAGAAGGAAGGGAGCAAAATTCTGAGCATTGTATAAAATTGAATAAAAGTGACCAAATAAAAGTGATATTGTCTACCCCCCCAAATTCAAGCCAAATCTACGCCCTTGATTATGACACAATACATTTCGTCCTTTAGTCAGTTCTTCTTTGTTCGCTCTTGAAAAATATTGAATGTGTAAACTTTAGTTTAAGGATGAATGAGTATTTGTGTGCACTATGGCATTCATGTTGCATTTTATTTGAATTTCAGGTATTGTATCACCTTCATAAAAAGATGAAAAATATGTCCAAGAAGTCTGAACGTTCAAAGCGAAAGGTAAGATAATTTTTTTTTTTTAGATATGTTTTCATCTCCTGGCCTTGAGAACAAATTATGTAGTAATTTAATAATATGAGATTACCACAGTAAATTTGATGGCATCTGGTTGGAAGAATTTGTTCCAAAGATCAGTTCAAGGGTATGGTAGTTTGTGGAGAAAACTGTATCAGACCGTCAGTATTTAACCTTGACGTTTGAGGTATTTGACAGCTCCTTTAAATAATAGAAAAAAAACCTTGCTTGCATTTGTGGTTATGATGATTAAAAATCAGTTTCTCCTACCAAAACAATCTAAATTCAAGCAGTAACGAAAACGAGGATCAAAATTGTGTCATCTTTCAAGCAGATAAATGTAAAGTATGACGATATGTTGTGTTAAGCCTCAAATGAAGATAACTGGTTGACAAAATTTAAATACTGTCAAAGTTCATTTTCGTACTTATCAGAAAAACCTTACAAATCCCTCATGAGCATCAACAGTGCACATTCTGAGCATTTCATAGTCATACTGACTTTCAAATTAGATATTTAAATGCAGAAAGTAGTCAATTTTCATGAAGGAATGCATTTCAGAAGCCATTAAATACAATTACGTCTGTGGCTTTAGATCCTCACTTAATGTAAGTTAATGTTCCATAATAGCAAATAGCAAAAAGGCATGCAGAAAGAAAAGATGGGTGTTCCCAGAGTTCAGCCAAGATGTAGAAAGCCTATTAAATTTTCTTTTGTTGATTAGCCAAAAATAAATAAATCAAAACATTCATAAATCCTGTAGCTTTGTCACACAATGTTTGCTAGATGTAGTTTAGACTATAGGCAGTTGATAGAAATTTCTAGAGAACATGGCATTGTTATGTTATCAACCAATAAAACTATCATAACAATATATCCCTAGCAACTTTTTGGCTGTGATACCAAAACGTCCTAATTTGTCATTTGCCTCCATAACCATAACTTCACACTTCATTCGTATTTTAAACGTCACCTTGATGTTTCTGCTAATTTTGAATACTCTACCCAATGCTACATTTTAAAATGAAATTAACTGTAAATAATGTCATCATTTACGCATTCTTTATTTATTTATTACTTATTTGCTCATTGTTTTGTTTGGCGTGGGACACAAAGGGCGTTTTCAGAATGTCAGAATTGCGGCTCCAAAAATGAGAAAGGCACCATAAAAATGATCATAAATCTGAATCTTCCGATGCCTTGTGATGGTTTTGTGTGAGAATAAGATCCATATTTAAGCCGTTACAACAGTTTTGATGTCAGTGATGTCAAGTGTCATTTGCTCTTATGTGTCTTATGACCAATTTAGGCATTCTAATGTTTGGATCAGGGGCGATTTAGGATTGCAGTTTAGGACGGTTCAGCACCCATTGACTATATAAGATGTGCACATTTACGTAATGTATTCCATTTGGGGTGGGAGATATAAGCAAAATTCTATATCATGGTATGAGTAATTTTATATCACGTGTGATTGCGTTTCTCTCCTTTTTGTGGAAAAAAAGATGCCGGTAGGAAAGCTTTATGGTGTCAGCAACAGTAAATAGGTGTTCTCATTTTGAACGGCACCTTGCCTTACCAATCGGCAAGATTTGCCGGTTGCAGTTAGTAAGTAATTACATGCATTACAACCAACATAATCTGTTGTACATAATTGAAAAAAAAAAAAACATCTAAAATCAATTAAAAAATATTCATAAATAAGTCCATGAATGGGTTGGAATTTTATGCACGGCTCTTTATACTGTATGCACATTTGGAGGCTGTGAGCTTAAGTTTATTATCAAAATCTGCACTTACTTCACCATTTAACAACTCATGGGTTCGTAGAGTCAGGAAGGCTGCGTGCCTCAAAACAATAGTGAACTTGTAAGGCTGAGCTTTTATTTGTGCCACAACCTGCTCATCTCTTCACATTGACACAGTGTTGCAACCTGTAAATATGCTTGTTGGACCTTATTCATTGGTGAACCATATTGTATTTTACAATAGATAAAATTTTATGGCAGGTTGGTCCTTTCCGCACACTTTCATTAGATTCTATTGTTTAGATGTTCATGCCACTCCGGCTCTCATGCCCTCGAGTCGACATCTCAAGCTCGTGTCTGAGACCTCTCACGTTCTTGTGAGCACACTACACAACCGTAGGGGGTCCGGGCAGCCTTTTTACCTGAGAACATAGCATTTTCAAAGCTTGATGCAATCACAGATTCAGGTAAAGTTTAGTTGTAATTTTTGATTTTTTTTAATCTTAAAGAAAGAAAAACATTTTTTTTATTCGAAATAATTTTAAGAAAGGATTAATCAAGTTGCTGAAAAATTTAAATGGTAACATTGCAATAAACAAATAGGCTATGGCTTTGTAACAAAGCCAGTTAAGTATTATGCTGTTAAACCTCAATATAACTTTTCTAAACTTCATAATTGACCTAACTTTACTTTCATTATAATTAAGAGTTGTGCTGGGGTGGGGTAGTTTAAGCGTGATCTGTGCTGTGATGTCACAATCAAGTTGCATTGTGGGATATGGAGCTGCCTGATGCGTACATAAGAGTACATTCGCTCCTTCTGTCAAAATCGAGGGGTAAAATGTTTGTCAAAAGAAACATCCCTTGCCCACTTAATGAAATGGAACAGACTTCCAAAATGGTGGTGGGGATTCCCCAAGGGGAAATGCTTAGGGAAGTTAGCGAGTGGATGTTTAAAGTAAAATTAAATGCTGCCTAAATTTGCTCAGTTTGCAAGTAAGGCAGTTCTCTTACGAGAGGTTCTCTCGTATTGCGTAAGCTAGCTTACGCTACGGGAAAGATTCATCTTTTCTGAGATATTGAAGCCAAAAAATTATCCTTAATTTTTGTATCCATTGTCAACGCAGTGCGGCAGCTGCAGACCTTGAGCGGGCTAGCTAGCGAGCTCATAGGTTGCTCTGTGGCAACTGCTGCAGCCTATAGACGAGCTTGGGCGAACTCGCATCCAATGAGAGGCGTCCGCGCGCTTACTGCATCAAAGCCCGCCAAAATGGGCGTGACAAGAGTGCATATAAGCGTAGTTCGTAGGCTGGAACCCTGATTTTCATCTCTTCAGCGAAGCTCTCCGCATCACTGACCTGGAAGCCGCGTCGCCGTTCGAGGGGCATCTAGCAAGCGTGGACAGCGCTAGAAGAAGCCGGCCGTCTCAGCCACCTTCAGCCATCCTGCGAGCTACGCCATCCGACAACGTATCCTTTTATTCAGCAAGCTAGTTCTCATGTCGCGCCCTTCTCAGCACAGGAGACCGCCACATCATCTGCGCTCTCTGCCTGGGACTGGGGCACGCAGAGCTCGCCCTCACTGAGGGCGGATGCGATTTCTGCGAGGAGCTACCGATGTCAACCCTGCGGGCTCGACTCGACGCGGTCAAAGCAGAAACCGCCGCGCCGCCTTACCCTCAGCCGCGCAGGAAGAAGCGCCGCTCACAAAGGCTGCCGGAAACTGTGGTTGAAGCGACTGCCTCGCCGGAGCCTCTCCCTCGAGCATCGCTTTCACCCTCCCCGCCCCCCCGGGACGCGCAGTTGCCACCGAGCGGCCGCACTGCTGCCATCTCGGATGACGAAGCGGAGGATAAGGGCCGCTGTGCCATCATGGCTTCGGACAGCAAGGAGTGGACAGGCTCCCAAGCCTCCTCCTCGGCCCAGGAATCCAGCAGGACCCGCGCCGGAGTCGAAGGGGAGTTAACACGCCTCCTCACACAGGCCGTCGACCGCCTCGGGCTCGAGTGGTCACCGCCCCTGAGCAGGCACCCAACAGACTCGACGGCTGCTTTCTTCAAAGCCATCGCCGCTCTACACCCGCGGCCCGGGCCGCTCCCTTCCTGCCGGAATTACATACGGAGCTTGCAAAGTCGTGGAACGCTCCTTTTTCAGCCAGGACCCGTTCACACGTCTCCACCTCTCTCGCGTCGGTGGATGGCGCCACTGAGAGAGGCTACTCCTCCATCCCCCCGGTCGAGGACTCGGTAGCAGCACACCTTTGTCCGCCCTCCGCAAGATGGCGTTCCAAGCCTGTGCTCCCGTCTAAGGCCTGCAGAGCGACTTCCGCCTATATTGGCCGCGCCTATTCCGCCGCCGGCCAAGCCGCATCTGCTCTGCACTCAATGGCCGTTTTACAGATCCTACAAGCAGACCTTCTTCGGAGTGGGATGAGAAAGGCAGGCACCCAGAGGCTGTTACTGATCTACGGCGCGACAGACCTCGCCCTTCGGCTACCAAAGCTGCAGCCCAAGCTCTAGGGAAGTGCATGGCCTCGCTGACTGTGACCGAGAGACACTTATGGCTAACACTAGCCGACATGGGAGAAGCAGAGCGCTCCACGTTCCTCAACGCACCGCTCTCTCCGACCGGTCTCTTCGGCTCCGTGGTGAGTGGCATTGTTGACCGCTTCTCAGAAGTCCAGAAAGCCACCCAAGCCATGAACCTCTTCCTGCCGCGTCGCGCTAGCTCCTCTGCAGGCCGCTCACGTGATCAGCCTCCTGCATGAGCCTCTTCACAGCGCCCAGTTCAACAATCTCAGACTTCTCAGCGTCGACAGGGCGGCCGCCCTCGATCGCGCTCAGACAGCTGCCGCAGACCGCCGCCCCCCCGCGGGCCTCGATTTAAGGTAACGCTGAAACCAGAGCAACCAAAGTCTTCCTAACTTTGTTGAACAAACGACGGCTCAGTCCCGCCGCGCCCGGACCACCGTCAAAGCTTTGCCCCCTGTCAGTCCCCTTCTCTCAGGCTACTACAGTGGTGAATTTAGCAGCCAACAAGCCGGTGACACTGCCCGCTTGCCTGCACTCAAACGCCGTTTTCACGGCGACCCAAATAAATCTTGTAAAGAGCAAACATGTCTTATGTGTAGAAAAAGTGCCCACAACCCAGTGTTCACCCCTACACACAAGCATAACACATCCCGTGCCCCTATCAGAGCACGTTCTCATAAAGCGGTTACTGAACCGCTCGAGCGTCAGAGTCAATGAAGGCGCCCACAAATGCGTCGTGCGCCCATTCTCTGCCCGCTCTGTCACACGACCAGCCCTATGTGTAGAAAATGTGCCCACAATCCAGTGTTCACTTCTGCACACAAGCACTGCATGTCTCGTGTCCCCACCAGAGCACGCTCACATAAAGCTGTTACGAACCGCTCGAGCGCTAGAGTCAATAAATGCGCCCACAAATGCGTGCGCGCGCCCATTCTCTGCCTGCTCTGTTACACGGCCAGCAACCATTCCTCTGTGTGTAAGTCCCGTGCCCATGACTATGCTTGCGCATCACGTAACAGATGTGGCTCTTTCCCCATTCATTCCAATCGGGAAGTCACTCACAAAACAGCCTGTTCATGCTGTCTGCGAGCAATCATGCATGAACACACTAAACGCGCTCACACATTTTGTTCAGCGCTCTGTGTGCGGCAATCAGAGCGAATTGGCCATTCACTCTCTAGCGTTACGCTTCAAAGCGTGGGAAGCTATTCCAGGGATATCCAAGTGGGTGTTAAGCACAATACAACAGGGCTATTTGCTACAGTTCGATCGCCGCCCCTCGCTTCAGAGCCGGCTCGAAACCACTGTGAACACGGAAGCAGCGTGCATGCTTCATTCAGAAATAGCAAGCCTTCTGTGCAAAAGGGCCATAGAAAAGTGCCACCCTCTCTGAGCGAGTCGGGGCTTTACAGCCGTTATTTTCTTGTTCCCAAGAAAGACGGCGGCCTCAGACCCATATTAGATCTCAGGGTTTTGAACAAGGTGCTTGCAAAAAGACCGTTCAAAATGCTTACAATCAGGAAACTCCTCGCATGTGCCAGGGGACTGGTTTATTTCTCTCGATCTGAAAGATGCATACTTTCAGATTCAGATAAATCCCGTCACAGGCCATTCTTGAGATTCGCCTCGACGGCCAGGTTTATCAATACACCGTCCTTCCGTTCGGCCTGTCCTTAGCACCCCGTACTTTCACGAAGTGCATGGATGCGGCGCTCGCACCCCTGTGGAGTCAGGGTTTGCGAATTCTGAACTATTTGGACGACTGGCTGATTATGGCTCAGTCACATATGGAGCTTCTGTCTCACAGAGCAGTTCTCCTCAGCCATCTGAACAGTTTGGGTCTTGCAGTCAATTGGACCAAGAGCTCACTACAGCCCAGTCAGACCATTTCCTTCCTGGGAATAGAACTAGACTCCGTGGCAATGACGGCTCACTTATCTACACAGAGCGCACGCCGTGTTCAGCTGACTAGCCGCATCTTTTCAGATGAACAGCCTCACGCCTCTGAAGAAATTCCAGAGAGTGCTAGGTTACATGGCCTCAGCCGCAGCAGTACTTCAGCTGGGTTTACTGCACATCGCTCGCTTCAGCATTGGCTAAACACCCGCGTCTCGCCGGGCTTGGGCCACAGGCCGCCAGCCCATCAAGGTGACTCAGACCTGCATATCAGCTCTGCAGCCCTGGACAGTGGCCGAATGGTATCAGCGGGGAGTGACAATGGGAGCTGTATCTCGCCGAAAAGTCATCTCGACAGACGCGTCCAACACGGGTTGGGGCGCGGTCTGCGAGGGCTCTCCGGTTTTCGGCCTATGGTCAGTTCAGGAAAAGCTCCTTCACATAAATTGTCTGGAAATGATAGCGGTCGAGTACGCGCTCGTGCGCTTTCTCCCGGTCATTCAGGGTCACCACGCCCTGGTCCGTTCAGACAACAGATCTGTGGTATCCTACCTAAACCGTCAGGGCGGTGTCAGATCCAGGAACCTCTTCCATCTGACAAAACGCATACTGAGTTGGTCCCAGTGCCACCTGCGCTCGCTGAGGGCGACGCATATGCCAGGCCACCTGAACGACGGCCCGGACAGACTGTCCAGAGACAATATTCCCCAGGGAATGGTCCCTGCACGCTCAAACAGTCCAGACGCTATGGCACCTATTCGGCAGAGCAGAGATAGACCTCTTTGCGCCCAAAGAGAACTCTCACTGCCCAATATTTTTCTCAAAAGCGAGGACGCGCTGGCCCAGGACTGGCCCAGATGCCCGCTTACGCCTTCCCTCCCGCCTCGCTATTGCCACAGGTAATGCAGAGGATCAGGGAAACGCGTCACTCGGTGCTCCTCATAGCCCCGCGTTGGGAGAATCAGACATGGTTCCCGGAGCTTACGCAGCTGTCACTGACAGCGCCGTGGCCCATCCCAGTGAGAGCAGATCTCCTCTCTCAAGCTCGCGGCACAATCTGGCATCCCCACCCAGAGCGCTGGGCGCTGCATGCGTGGGTGATCAACGACTACCCGTCGCTCTGCCAGAAGGAGTAATAAACACCATCATACACGCTAGAGCCCCTTCCACGAGAAGACTCTATGCATCAAAATGGTCTGTGTTCTCAAAATCAAGTCAAGTCAAGTCAAGTGGGTTTTATTGTCGTTTCAACCATATACAGTTAGTACAGTACACAGCAAAACGAGACAACGTTCCTCCAGGACCATGGTGCTACATAAAAACAACAAAGGACCAACATAGGACCACATGAGACTACACAACGAAATAAAATACCTATATAAACTACCTATATATACCTATATAAAGTGCACGTGCAAACATGTGCAAAAAGTACAGGACAGTACAACAAATTACTGACAATGAACAGGACAATAGACAGTGCAGCGCCAACCAGTGCTCAGCAGTGCAAAAAGATGACAGTTTCTAAAAATGTAAAATAACATACTATGAGATAGTGTTCTATGCACATAGCAGTTATTGAGGTAGCAGACAGTTATAAAGTGACAGTTATTAAAGTGCAACTCAGGACACGTGTGTGTCAAACCAGTCTCTGAGTATTGAGAAGTCTGATGGCTTGGGGAAGAAGCTGTTACACAGTCTGGCCGTGAGGGCCCGAATGCTTCGGTACCTCTTGCCAGACGGGAGGAGGGTAAAGAGTTTGTGTGAGGGGTGTGTGGGGTCGTCCACAATGCTGGTTGCTTTATGGATACAGTGTTTTTTGTAAATGTCTTTGATGGAGGGAAGAGAGACCCCAATGATCTTCTCAGCTGTCCTCACTATCCTCTGCAGGGCTTTGCGGTCCGAAACGGTGCAAGTCCCAAACCAGGCAGTGATGCAGCTGCTCAGGATGCTCTCAATAGTCCCTCTATAGAATGTAGTGAGGATGGGGGTTGGGAGATGTGCTTTCCTCAGCCTTCGAAGAAAGTAAAGACGCTGCTGGGCTTTCTTGGTGATAGAGCTGGTGTTGAGGGACCAGGTGAGGTTCTCTGCCAGGTGAACACCAAGAAATTTGGTGCTCTTGACGATCTCCACAGAGGAGCCGTCGATGTTCAGTGGAGTGTGTTCACCTTGTGCTCTCCTAAAGTCAACAACCATCTCTTTTGTTTTGTCAACATTCAGGGACAGGTTGTTGGCTCTACACCAGTTCGTCAGCCGCTGCACCTCCTCTCTGTATGCTGACTCGTTGTTCTTGCTGATGAGACCCACCACGGTCGTGGTCATCGGCGAACTTGATGATGTGATTCGAGCTGTGCATTGCTGCACAGTCGTGAGTCAGCAGAGTGAACAGCAGTGGACTGAGCACACAGCCCTGGGGGCCCCAGTGCTCAGTGTGGTGGTGGTGGAGATGCTGTTCCCGATCCGGACTGACTGAGGTCTCCCAGTCAGGAAGTCCAGGATCCAGTTGCAGAGGGAGGTGTCCAGGCCCAGCAGGTTCAGCTTTCCAATCAGGTGCTGGGGAATGATTGTGTTGAATGCTGAGCTGAAATCTATGAACAGCATTCGAACGTATGAGTCCTTATTGTCTAGGTGGGTGAGGGCCAGATGGAGGGTTGTGGTGATGGCATCGTCCGTTGAACGGTTTGAACGATACGCAAACTGCAGTGGGTCTAGTGAGGGGGCAGCTGGGTCTTAATCTGCCTCATGACGAGCCTCTCGAAGCACTTCATGATGATGGGTGTAAGTGCGACGGGACGGTAGTCATTGAGGCAGGACACTGAAGACTTCTTTGGCATGGGGATGATGGTGGTGGCCTTGAAGCACGTTGGAACAACGGCGCTGCTCAGAGAGATGTTGAAGATGTCGGTAAGAACATCTGCTAGCTGGTCTGCACATCCTCTGAGCACTCTGCCAGGAATGTTGTCTGGTCCAGCAGCCTTCCGTGGGTTGACTCTACGTAGAGTTTTCCTCACATCTGCCGTGGTAAGACAGAGCACCTGGTCGTTGGGAGGAGGTGTGGACTTCCTCGCCATCATGTTGTTCTGCACTTCAAACCGAGTGTAGAAGTCGTTCAGCGCATCTGGAAGGGAGGCATCTTTGTCACAGGCAACTGATGTTGTCCTGTAGTTGGTGATGGCCTGGATGCCCTGCCACATGCGCTGCGTGTCACCGCTGTCCTGGAAGTGACTGTGGATTCTCTGGGCGCAGCGCGCTTTGCCTCTCTGATTGCCCGTGACAGTTTGGCCCTAGCTGTTCTTAGGGCTGCCTTATCGCCTGCTCTGAAGGCGGAGTCTCGGACCTCAGCAGCGCGCGCACCTCCGCCGTCATCCACGGCTTCTGGTTGGAGCGTGTGGTGATGGTCTTGAGAAAGTGACATCATCAATGCACTTGCTGATGTAGCTGGTCACTGATGCTGTGTATTCCTCCAAGTTGGTTGAATCGCCATATGTTGCAGCCTCCCTGAACATGTGCCAGTCAGTACACTCAAAACAGTCCTGAAGAGCAGAGATGGCTCCTGCTGGCCAGGTTTTCACCTGCTTCTGAAGCGGTTTTGTGCGCCTGACGAGCGGTCTGTATGCTGGAATTAACATAACAGAGATGTGGTCTGAGTAGCCGAGGTGGGGCGGGCTCCGCCCGGCACGCCTGGGATGTTTGTGTAAACAAGATCAAGCGCGCTCAGCCCTCTCGTTGCAAAGTCCACATACTGATGGAATTTAGGGAGCACTGTCTTGAGATTTGCATGGTTGAAATCTCTGGCGACAATAAACAGTCCGTCGGGGTGAGCGCTCTGCAGTTCGCTCATAGCCCCATACAGTTCACAGAGCGCTTCCTTAGCGTTAGCTTGGGGGAATGTAAACCCGGTTATGCAAACAGTGGTGAATTCCCGTGGTAGATAAAAAGGTCTGCATCTAACAGTCACAAGCTCCAACAGCAATGAACAGTAACTAGAGACTAGCATAGAGTTCTTGCACCATTCCGTGTTGATGTAAACACACAAGCCACCACCGCGAGTCTTACCGCGAGAGAGCTGTATTTCTGTCGGCACGAAACGAGGCGCAGCCCGCCTAGCTGAATGGCAGCATCCGGAACTCTGTCGCTGAGCCACGTCTCCGTGAAAACAAAGACGCAGCAGTCTCTAAACTCACGCTACGTAGCCTGCTGGAGTCGGATATAGTCCAGTTTATTGTCCAGGGAGCAAACATTTGAGAGCAGGATAGACGGGAGAGCCGGCCAGCTAGGGTTTGTTCTTAGCCTAGCATGGACCCCTCGCCTCTTTCCGCGCTTCGCTCACGACACCGCTACGACGCCCTCTCCCCGGCCACCGGCATCAGGCGACGCCGAGGGCTGGAGGCCTGGTCTCCGCAGCAAGCCGAGTACGCGTAGCGCCTCCTGCAGGTCATCATGCAGCTTGGTTTTTGCATGAGTCTTATATTTGAGTAGTGTCTGGCGATGGTAGACATGAACACTGGTTGCTCCGATGTCCATGTGTTGCAAAAGTCGGGCTTTTTTAACAAAAATAGCACCATTGTGGATCCGGAGTGGCCGCTGCGTGCTACCGCGCCGCCATCTTGGATCATCCCCACATATGGGGATTTAATTCAGAAAGGAGTACCGATCACCTTGGGAACATAGCCGTGTCTACCAGTGCACCGACAGAGACCTGGACCCGCGGACATGTGGGGTGTCGTCGCTGCTCGTATTTCTACAAGAGCTGCTGGATAAGGGCAGATCCCCATCCACGCTCAAAGTGTATGTGGCGGCCGTTGCGGCGTTCGCTGAACCCCTGCACGGCCAGTCATGGGGTAAAAACGAGCTGGTCATCCGCTTCCTCAGGGGAGCTAGAAGGATGAACCCCCGCGCTCCCATCGGTTCCTATCTGGGATCTTTCTATAGTTCTCGAAACTATGAAAGCCCCCCCTTTCGAACCACTTCAATCCGTGGATTTGAAATACCTTTCACTCAAAACCGTTTTTCTGACTGCCCTGTCATCAGTCAAACGTGTGGGAGACCTTCACGCGCTGTCTGTCAGCGCTGTGTGTCTTGAGTTTGGACCAAGTGACTCCAAGGTCATTTTAAAGCCTAGACACGGCTATGTTCCCAAGGTGATCGGTACTCCTTTCAGAGCACAGGTCATTTCCCTATCGGCGGATAGCGAACGCAACGCCAATCTCCTTTGCCCGGTCAGAGCACTGAGATTGTATACTGCGCGCTCCGCTGCTTTCAGACGCTCCGAGCAGCTTTCGTTTCGCTCGAGGGCGCACCAAAGGTCTCGGCCTCGAAACAGACACTATCTAGATGGATAGTGGACGCTATTGCTGCTGCATACGCGTCAAAAGACCTGCCATGCCCGTTGGGCATTAGGGCTCACTCCACTAGAGGCATGGCATCCTTGTGGGCATGGTCCAGCGGAATTTCCATTCACGACATATGTGTGGCTGCGGGATGGACTTCCCCCTCCACCTTTGTCAGATTTTACAATATGGAAGTGCCCGCTCTGCAGGCAAAACTACTAGCGGTTTAATACGCTACAGCTCCCCTGGTGAGCTGCACTGATGGGACACATTCCACACAGACCGGCACCGCCGCTCTGTCGTTCCCGGTCCTACTATGTGCTTATGTATTACACAATCAATGACCCGCATTCTTGCCGGCCAAATATTATTTCCCCACTCATAAGGGCTCCCCGGTCCCCCTTAATTCCCTGGGGCTCATACAGTGGATGCTTGGCGCGACGGCGTTGACAATGGGTTCCTGTAGCGTAAGCTAGCTTACGCAATACTGAGAGAACCTCTCGTAAGAGAACGTATCGGTTACCTAACGTAACCTCGGTTCTCTCTAGATGAGGGAACGAGTATTGCGTAGCCGGCCGTGCTTCGCGCCACGAGCGACTTTTCGCTTCAGTCAATGAAAACCAGGGTTCCAGCCTACGAACTACGCTTATATGCACTCTAGTCACGCCCATTTTGGCGGGCTTTGATGCAGTAAGCGCGCGGACGCCTCTCATTGGATGCGAGTTCGCCCAAGCTCGTCTATAGGCTGCAGCAGTTGCCACAGAGCAACCTATGAGCTCGCTAGCTAGCCCGCTCAAGGTCTGCAGCTGCCGCACTGCGTTGACAATGGATACAAAAATTAAGGATAATTTTTTGGCTTCAATATCTCAGAAAAGATGAATCTTTCCCGTAGCGTAAGCTAGCTTACGCAATACTCGTTCCCTCATCTAGAGAGAACCGAGGTTACGTTAGGTAACCGATACGTTTCACTGCAGCGCACTGTAAGAGTTTTCTCTGTAAAATGCTATTTCCTCTGGTGGACGCTTTGGGTTTTTTTCTATCAGCTCTCAAGGTAAGGTCTGCTTGTGGCCATGACACTTAGATGTGCATCTGTATCAAGGTAGCCAGAGCCAAATGTGGCACTGACACACATTGCTATCTTAGGTCATTAGTTTAAATACAGTAAATCCACTCATAGCTAGGCTAAGTCACTAGTTAAATAAATGTTGGGCTTTTCAAGTCCTGGTACACATTATGAGTCAGGTCATAAGCCGTTTAAGCCATTCGGCCAAGCAGGCCTAGGCACACAAATAGGTTTTGTTAATTAGCATTATGCCATTCAGCCAAATAGTCCAAGGCACACTTAGTTAGCATACACTTGGTGTATCAGTGGTGCCTGCAGCTGTACGGCCGTACGCACTGTGTGTGAGAATTATTTACTCTCAGAATATTTCACCAATCATGAAATGTGTCCCGTATTACTCCTCACTGTTTAAAAGATCTAGCAATGCCCAATGTGTGAATGAATAATTCTTTTGAGTCGATTCTTTTCAGTGAATTGGCCAAACGGGCATGCAAAATGGTCTAAATCAATTCGTGATTCAGTAAGATTCATTCAGAGCACTCTCTCACTGAATAATTTGAAGCAGTTTCTCGCACAGTAAAACAGTATTGTCTAGGTTACGGATGTAACCTCCGTTCCCTGATGGAGGGAACGAGACATTGTGTCGAAGAAGCGACACTAGGGGTCTCTGTTGAGCGCCGAATATACCTCTGACCTATGAAAAAAAGCCAATGAGAAGTTGGCAGACAATATTTGCATGTCCCACCCCCGGACATACAGGTATAAAGGCGGGGAAATGTGACTGTTTCATTCAGCATTTTTCTGAGGAGCCGGAAATGGCCCAGCCACAACAGTGGCTCGGCTCAGCGACGTGGCCGAGAGGACACAACGTCTCGTTCCCTCCATCAGGGAACGGAGGTTACATCCGTAACCTAGACTTTCCCCGTCTGTCGCTCACTTCGACGTTGTGTCGAAGAAGCGACACTAGGGGTCCAATTTAAATGACGCCATGCTGAGCCGTGTACATGTACTGCTGACACAGGAACGGGCAGGTACTTGACGTGCCAAAACAACCAGCTGTATCAGACTGCACGTACCCTTCACCCCATGCCCCATAAAGTCGTCGGAATCCTTATAGTTACCCTAAACAGGGGAACAAGGCGACGCTTGCCAACCTGGGAAGGGCCGAGCCTAGCCGGGCCTCTTTTCTCTCTATGTTTCTCGCATAGAGTCAACGGCTGGGGCCCTTACACGCATTTTCCTATTCTTACAGGGGGAAAAGACCCTGCGGAGACCACACCTGCCCAGAGAGGGGGAGGTAAGAGTGGTGACATACACCACATGGGCTTTTAGGTCACATGTGGGAAGTGGCGTGGTGGTAGATCCTGCCTCCTCGAAGGGAGGAGTTGCTACAGACATGATGACTGGGGGGCAGTGGGAACTGCCCAAGGGAGACGCGGGTCCGCTCGTAAGGGGACAGTACTGTGGAAAATACACACAGGGGGGAAGTCAAAATAGGAGCCCTGACCTGTGGAGCACCTATTCCAGTACAGGGTAGATTTGAGCACCCGCAGTGGATTGGGTCAGAGAATTCCTCCGCTGAATTGCGGACCCAGAGGGCTAGGGAGGAGTCATACAGGGAGCCGAGTGATTGGGATCGCCTGGGAGAAAAAGCACACGGTTTTACCTCAACCGAGGGAAAGGGCGCAAGGTGCAAGCGATCCACCCGGTCAGTTCCCGGGTGGGCCAATAGGGAGCCACTAGAGTGACTTGTTCCTCGTCCTGCCTGACCTTGCACAGCACCTGTGCAAGAAGGCTCACTGGGGGAAATGTGTACTTGCGTAACCCTGTGGGCCAGCTGTGTGGCAGTGCGTCTGCCCCGAGGGGAGCCTCTGTTCGGGTATACCAGAGCAGGCAGTTGGAGGTGTCTTGGGAGGCGAATAGGTCTACCTGAGCCTTGCTGAACCGTTCCCAAATCAGCTGGACCGACTTGGGCAAGCGTTGTCATGATAGCGCGTCCACCACCACACTGAGGTTGCCGGGGATGTAAGTGGCGTGCAGTGACTTGAAGTTGGCTCCAAAGGAGGAGACAATGGGCGAGTTGTGACATGTGGCAGAAGCGTATGCCGCCTTGGCGATTTAAGAACGCTACCGCGGTGGTGCTGTCTGATCTGATCAAGACGTGTTTGCCCTGAACCAGCGGGAGAAACCTCCGAAGGGCAAAGAAAACAGTCAACAACTCTAGGCAGTTGATGTGCCAGCGCAGCGGGGCCCCTTTCCAATGACCCGCGGCTGCATGCCCGTTGCTCATGGCGCCCTAACCAGGGCAAGGGTTGCCTGTGCGACCTTCGTAAAGATGCGAGGGGACAGGGACATGCCAAATTGTAGGACCTTGTTCTGATAAGCCTGGCCGTCGAACGCAAACCGTAGAATGGCTACGTAAGATGTAGCATTTTGAATGGGACTTTATTCAAAGCCCGGTTGAAAACTCGCAAGTCCAATATCGGTCGTAAACCGCTGCCTTTTTTGGAAAAGATGCGTCCCGAGGCTCTGGTGCTGAGAAAAGACACAAAGCACTTACCTTGCTCCGCACACCTGGCAGAGGGCGGGATAGTGACTGAGGAGGTGGTCCGGTGGAGGCGTCCTCTAGACTCGACAGAACCAGCCGGCCGGGGAACAGTCATGGGGCTGAAGACGGGAGGTCCATGGCCAGCATGCCGGGACTGTTGAGGTGTGGCGGCAGAGTGCAATGAGAACGGCATTTGCGGACCAGGTGACCCAGAGACAAAGGAAATAGCTCTTTTATTGAGAATGTGGGTCCACCTGGGGACGGACTGGTCTGTTTACCAGCTCCGGAGCGAACATCTCGGTCTCTGGGTCGATCGTCTCAGGAGCGCCTGGGATCCTTCTGGGTCCTCGACGAGGGCCGTGAGACGGGGGGCGTGCACTTCCTGCGGGGCACTCGACGCAGGGGCTGAGAGCTGGGCCTGGGTTGAGGCGGAGCCGTAGGAGGACGCCCTCAGTGATCAGATGGAGCTTGGCCTGTAGCGGCAGGTTTGCGGCAGGGCAGGATGTGTGAGATGGCCTCCGTCTGCTTCTTCACCGTGGAGAACTGCTGGGCGAAGTCCTCTACGGTGTCGCCGAAGAGGCCAAACTGGGAGACAGGGGCATCAAGAAAGTGTGTCTTGTCCGTCTTGCGCATCTCGACCAAGAGATTTCGTTCCTGAACCACAAGTGTGGCCATCGCCTGCCCGAGTGACTGCACTGTGGCTTTCATGGCCCTGAGGGCAAGGTCGGTAGCTGAGCGCAGTTCCTGCAGCACGTCGGGATCAGGACTACCCTCGTGCAGATCTTTGAGTGCCTTGGCCTGGTGGACTTGCAGGAGGGCCATAGCATGCAGGGCGGAAGTGGCCTTTTCGGTCCTACAGGCCTTGGAGGGGAGCACAGGGCGACCCCGCCAGGTGGCGGCTTTCTCGGGGCATAGGTGGATCGCAACCGCCCTATCCACCTGGGGAATCGCCGTGTACCTGTGGGCCGCTCCGCCATTGAGGGTAGTGAGAGCGGATGAGCGAGGGGCTTTGTGACGTGTGGAGAGGGATGCTCTCCATGCAGAAAGAAGAAAGGGACCGTGGGGGCGTGGCAGTGAGTGGCTCGCAGACCCCAGGAACCAATCATCCAGCCGAGATGGCTGTGGAGAGGATAGAGGGTCCCAGTCCAGCCCCACGCTGACTGCGGCCCGGGGCAAGCATTTCAGACATCTGGGTGTCAGACGAGTCAGATGCCGGACCGCTCTCTGATGCAGCAGCAAGCTTATCCAGCTCGGGGGGCTCCAGAGGATAGGCAGACTGGCCGTGAGGCAAGCCGCTGCTACCTCGAGCCCGGACGGGAGTCAACGAGCGTGCCGGGGCGGGAAGTTCATGGGGGTGTACCCGACGAAACTGAGCCTGCTGCCATCCTCAGATCTCCTCCATCGCCAGCCGCATCATCCTCAATCCAGTGGGAAGGAGCGACGGGGGGGGCTGGAGTGGCGAAGGAAAGCCATGACCGCAACATTGCCATGGTCATGCTCTCGCAGTGAGAACATGAACCATCCGCAATCACTGCCTCTGTGTGATCACAGCCCAGACACACGAGACAGCGCCTGTGGCCGTCTGAAGCGGAGAGCACTCTACCACATCCAGTAACTACACAGGGGCTTAAAGACATCTTTATAAAGACGCGTCCTGAAAAGGACGTTCAACGCCACTGTGTATTGCTCTTTTACAGGAAAATACTCTTTTAGAGTAAATAACTTGCAGCTCGCTGCATACACGACCATCGGCTCTGAAGAAAATGTTCTGAATGAAACAGATGCATTTCCCTGCCTTTATACCCGTATGTCCGGGGGCGGAACATGCAAATTCTGTCTGCCAACTTCTCATTGGCCTTTTTTCATAGATCAGAGGTACAGGTGCTGGTCATATAATTAGAATATCATCAAAAAATGTATTTATTTCAGTAATTCCATTCAAAAAGTGAAACTTGGATAATGTATACATTCATTCCACACAGACTGATATATTTCAAGTGTTCATTCCTTTTAATTTTAATGATTATAACTGACAACTAATGAAAAACCCCAAAATCAGTATCTCAGAAAATTAGAATATTGTGAAAAGGTTCAAAATTGAAGACACCGGGTGCCGCACTCTAATCAGCTAATTAACTCAAAACACCTGCAAAGGCCTTTAAATGGTCTCTCAGTCTAGTTCTGTAGGCTACACAATCATGGGGAAGACTGCTGACTTGACAGCTGTCCAAAAGACGACCATTGACACCTTGCACAAGGAGGGCAAGACACAAAAGGTCATTGCTAAAGAGGCTGGCTGTTCACAGAGCTCTGTGTCCAAGCACATTAATAGAGAGGCGAAGGGAAGGAAAAGATGTGGTAGAAAAAAGTGTACAAGCAATAGGGATAACCTCACCCTGGAGAGGATTGTGAAACAAAACCCATTCAAAAATGTGGGGGAGATTCACAAAGAGTGGACTACAGCTGGAGTCAGTGCTTCAAGAACCACCACGCACAGACGTATGCAAGACATGGGTTTCAGCTGTCGCATTCCTTGTGTCAAGCCACTCTTGAACAAGACACAGCGTCAGAACACAAAAAGGACTAGACTGCTGCTGAGTGGTCCAAAGTTATGTTCTCTGATGAAAGTACATTTTGCATTTCCTTTGGAAATCAAGGTCCCAGAGTCTGGAGGAAGAGAGGAGAGGCACAGAATCCACGTTGCTTGAAGTCCAGTGTAAAGTTTCCACAGTCAGTGATGTTTGGGGTGCCATGTCATCTGCTGGTGTTGGTCCACTGTGTTTTCTGAGGTCCAAGGTCAACGCAGCTGTCTACCAGGAAGTGTTCGAGCACTTCATGCTTCCTGCTGCTGACCAACTTTATGGAGATGCAGATTTCATTTTCCAACAGGACTTGGCACCTGCACACAGTCCCAAAGCTACCAGTACCTGGTTTAAGGACCATGGTATCCCTGTTCTTAATTGGTCAGCAAACTCGCCTGACCTTAACCCTATAGAACTTTATGGGGTATTGTGAAGAGGAAGATGTGACCCAACAATGCAGAAGAGCTGAAGGCCACTATCAGAGCAACCTGGGCTCTCATAACACCCGAGCAGTGCCACAGACTGATCGTTTCCATGCCACGCCGCATTGCTGCAGTAATTCAGGCAAAAGGAGCCCCAACTAAGTATTGAGTGCTGTACATGCTCATACTTTTCATGTTCATACTTTTCAGTTGGCCAACATTTCTAAAAATCCTTTTTTTGTATTGGTCTTAAGTAATATTCTAATTTTCGGAGATACTGAATTTGGGATTTTCATTAGTTGTCAGATTTAATCATCACAATTAAATGAAATAAACATTTGAAATATATCAGTCTGTGTGTAATGAATGAATATAATATCCAAGTTTCACTTTTTGAATGGAATTACTGAAATAAATGAACTTTTTGATGATATTCTAATTATATGACAAGTCCCTGTATATTCAGCGCTCAAGAGAGAGTGTACACAACGTCGAAGTAAGTGACAGACGGGGAACGGGATATTTATGAATACAGAGAACTAACCGCGCTGAATACAGTGTAAATTTGCCTACAGTCAACTGATACAAAAGGCTGTCTTTTTGAGAGGTAACTACAGCTAGTGCTGTGTCAGGTGAACAAGGGGCTGTTGAAACTGAACATGTTTTTGCGTCCGCTCATGCTGTTTCAATATTTGTTTTTTGCGCGAAAACTCGTCTGTCTGAACGATTACTGAAATGCTTTGGTGTTGTTGTTTTTTTGCAAAAAATTTATAAATAAATCTCACGGGCCTACCGATCTTGTTTCGCACACATGCTCTCACTCACAGACACGCGCAAACGGATGAGTTTGGGGCCGTTCACATCAAATGTGTTTTTGCGGGCATCTGGCTTTTTTCTCAACGTTTAACCTGTTGATAAACAATCCCCCCGCACACGTCGATGACGTCACTCTGCTTACATTTAATATATAATTTACCATCTAGAAATGTAATTAATGTTACCAAGTTACACATCTTTTTGAAAGAATTCTAATTCTTTCCTAAACCCTCATGAGCTTCGAGTATGGGATGGGGCAGACAACTCTCTAATATTTAGAATTTGGACTGCAGTACCATTTCAAACGCTTGTTGTCAATCTTACATATAGCACCTTGTAGTGTCTAAAAATTTTTACAGTCCTTAGTTGCGGCACGGCGTAAAGATCAGAGACGTCCGGTGCATATTTACATAGAAAAACTATTTAAAAACATAGATGCACGTGTGAACAGCCTGTAACTCTGACCTGAACTTGGTTTGTTAGGTACCATTGAACTCAAATTGGGTTGAAGAACTCTAAAGGCGTGCAGAATAACCGAATAGTGGTTTTGAATTGGCCGTGTCAGACATTGCTACAAACTTTTCTTCCATCTATTTGAAAAATCCAACCAAATCTGCAAAGCGTCCTGCAGCGCATAAAGGTGAACGTAGTCACGTGACACGTCATGGGGGGGCCTCCACAATGTACCAGCCCATAAGCCACTCAGTTCTTAATCCATCCTTGACTGTTAAGAATGTTGCCTATATACTTACATAAAATACAGCTATACTAGAAGAAATTGGATAATAATGATTTCGGGTTCGGGCTTAAATTCTAACGGTATCGTTCTGGCCGGTAGGGTTCTACTGATGTACGACACGTTCTCAGGTTCGGTTCGGGTTTGGGTTTCATTTTAAGGCCCGTGCAGAACTCTAGGCAGATTTCTGTGCATACCCTCAGATTAAATCCTGCAGGTACCCATGTGGTGTATAATATGAATTAACAAATGAATCAATATGTCATACCCATATTAACATGCTAAATCTTTTCATAATTGAACTAAATGCACGTGTGTCAGAAAGAGCGCGCTCATCCAAGAATATGAGAAAACTGCACCTTTTAATGCAAAATTAAATAAAATCTCCTGTGTTCTCCTGCATTCTGTGTGCATCTTTATCAATGTTTGTTCTTCTCTTTCACTATCAGTCTAACTGACAGCTAGGTGGAGCGTTGCACATGGATTTTACATACCGTGATATAGACAATATTGAGAAATCTCTGCCGGTTGACACTTTACAGTATACCATCACCAGAGATTATTTTATACTAACATACGAACCTCTGCGGCTCTACCATAGGAGATAGTGTCTTTCAACGGTAACAGTCACCAAGCGTCTTTCAACAGTAAGTCACCATTTGCAGATACCATACAAATTAAAGAGAGAAAATCATAAACCATAACCCACACCTCCACACATAATTCTCTTCAAAAAGATTGTTTAGTGAAATAAATTAAAATACATTTCCACAAAGCTTATGTTAAATTTTAAGTTGAATATCATAAAATCATTAGTAAAATGTATCGATCAGAATTGTTTGATCGATTCTCTTATAAAAATATTGATTGATATGTCAAGATTGATATGCGCATCTGTAATTACATTGTTTTATGATAAATTCTGTTTTATAGGCACAGAGATGATACTGTGTGGTAACATTTCGCATACATGATTCAGAACAACCCTGTCTTCTGAAAATTTACTTCCCACATTACTGAAGTACTTAGAAACCCACATAGGAAATTAATTTGTTTACATATTTGTATCTAAATATGTTGGTGGAATACCATTGTGTATTGCTCATCCATCACTTTGTATAGATGACATTTCATTTTTCCTGGATCAAAAGTGGTGCCAAGTTGCTTCAATTCATTATTGCAATTAATTTATATTTTATTGAATCAGTTACTTAATTGCATTTTATGTTTGCATTGGACACAGATTTATTATTGATTATCTAAACATCTGGGACATTTTAAATTTGATGCTGATTATTTTTCACCATGTTGAAATCACATGACCTGTGGTGTTTCACTAAATATCGATCCTTGCGCTCATTGGCTGCTGTCTGTGTAGATACTCTTGGTTATGCTTAGAACATTGTTGTTTGGTGACGCAAAGAGTGAAAAGAATCAGAATGAGCTTTATTGCCTAGTATGCTTACACATACAAGGAATTTGTCATGGTGAGAGAACACAATGCACAATTCTTATTTATTGAGCTTTAGCAGCAGAGACAACGGGAGATCCAGTAGCTGTACTGCAAAAAAAGGTCTGAAGCAATTTGCTACAAGCAAGAAGACAGAAAGAACGGCAAGGCAAAAAACTAGAGTAAACATCGGTGATGGTATGGCATCTACGTCTTCATTCATTAAATGCAAAGTATCTTGGTACTGTAACAGATACTCAGACTCGATGGTAGTGTTAAACCCGGAGGTGTAGTTTATTGAGGAGGAGTGGGGAGCGGGTAAACCTGGGTGATGACTGCTGTGCGCTGGATAGCGGGTGAACCTGGGTGTTGACTGCTGTGCGTTGGATAGCGGGTGAACCTGGGTGTTGACTGCTGTGCGCTGGATAGCGGGTGAACCTGGGTGTTGACTGCTGTGCACTGGATAGCGGGTGATCCTGGGTGATGACTGCAGTTCACTGGATAGCGGGTAAACCTGGGTGATGACTGCAGTTCGCTGGATAGCGGGTAAACCTGGGTGATGACTGCAGTTTGCTGGATAGCGGGTAAACGGGAACTAGACGAAGGAGCAGTAGAGCTTGGATCAAGAATACGTCGGAGCGTTGGAGAGGAGAACCAGGAAGGTCACGAAGTGTCTCCAGGAGGAAGCAGGTAAGTGAGTCTGTGATCGCCGTTGAGACCAGACAAAGAGTGATAGGAGAGTGGGGCTTAAATACTGTGAGGTTGATGAATGTGGGAACGAGCTTCAGGTGCAGGTGATTAGAATTCGGGAGAGGGAGATCGTGGGGTGTGAGTGCTGAGAGTGTCAAGAGGAACTGTGACAGGTACAGCGATTGTTGTGGATTTTGTGTAAACCATGACGTTGGTTGCATGGAAATAAAACGAGTTCATCAAATACAGTATTCATGCTAAATTTGATGATCAAAAACAAATTCTAATCTTTCCTTTACCATAACATTCTGTATTGCTGGATAATTGAGGTTTATTTTAAGCTAAGCAGTTCTCTAATAAAGGTAAAAACTTTCTTTAGAGATAACGTTATACTTAGACAGTCTCTAAAGATTATTGATATGAGGGACAATAATAATCTGTCCTTAACTGTAAAGTCTGTTCACTTGATTTCTGACTTTTGTTTTTAGGCAAAGCAGTTATATTATAGGAGTAATAAATAACTTTAGAACTAACCCCAAACTCCAACATTTTCCAGATGCAAATGATATTCCAGAACTAGTAGGCGCAGCAGAGACGATCATGTTTATCCACATCAATAGATGGCAGTATAGTGTGTAACACCACTGTAACATTGGTACTTAAAATACACAAAGAAGAGCAATGCTAACGCTAGCTAGAGAACTACTGAATGCCCATTTAAGGTGCTGTGGTAAATCAAACAAAACTAAATAAAAACCTTATTTCTAGTTATAATTCTCTGACAGTAACACCTTGTAATTTATATTAGAGTCTAGGTGTTTGACATGTTTGTCTCACTTCATTGTGCTTTAAAGTAGAGAGTTCTCAGTATCAAATGTGTCGCAAAAGTTTTGCGGTCTGCTACATGGGATTACAAGTATTTATAGGCTTTTAAAGTTTACTTTTATTAATTTAGCACCCAATTGAATCCAAAGTGGGGGGAACTATAAGAAAAGTGATTAATGCAGTGATTCTGCCAAATGCATAAATGTAAATATTACAACAGTCATAGCTTGTACAGAGATGTAGATGAGGCACAGTTAAACATTTCCATTTATGCATTTGGCAGACGCTTTTATCCAAAGCAACTTACAGAGCCCTTATTACAGGGACAATCCCCCCGGAGCAACCTGGAGTTAAGTGCCTTGCTCAAGGGCACAATGGTGGTGGCTGTGGGGCTTGAACCAGAGTCCTTCTGATTACTAGATTACCAGTTATGTGCTTAGACCACTACACCACCACCTCTCCATAAACAAGCAAGTAAGTGCATTAACAGTTGTTAGTCAATTGCTCAAAAAGAGTTGTATCTATCAGGAAGAAGTTTATGCATGCAAGAAGGCCAACTAAAAGAGCATTGCAGTAGTTCAGTATAGATATTACAAGAGAGTTCTGCAGAATTATTTATTAGTATGCTTCTAGATAAGTAGCTTCCAAGGTCACTTGGCCATTATATAACTGAATTTGGACACCTCAACTATGACAGCCTAATTTACATAATAATTTGAAAAATAACAGTTGGTGCAAATGTAAACAATCACTTTGAACAACAACAATCATTGGATTGCTAACATTTGCAGAATGTGTTTTTACATTTGTAGAGGAAAAAATAAAGAAGGGAGTGTCAAAATTTTTTGAACAGACCACATTTTGCAGACAATTTGGATTGTTAGTTCTCCAGTGTGAATTGACCCTTCACTAGGCCCCACCTTAAAAGAATTTCTAATCAATCCTATCTTAGCAACTGTTGCTGGGTCACTTGTAATTGTGACACAAGGTACCTAGAGAGGATACACCGTGTTTTCTTAATTTTTTTAAATCTTTAAATAAAACTTGTGAAGGCCGTGCTATGGATTAAACTTTGTCAGCTCTCATTCCCAAATGAGTGGCTACATCAGCAAGGACACCTATTTGCTCCTATTAAAGCTAATAAAGGAATGTTAAAACATTCATAAATCAATTCAGGTCTTTGTAAAGATGATAGTAAGTTAAGAGCTCACAGCATCATAGTGAGTGTATTATGAGCAGAGTTTTAAAAGTAACTATTTAGAATATTGCATTACTCCATTAAATAGTACATTTATTAACTAAAAAGTTATTTTTATGAAAAATAAAGCTTTGTTACTTTTGTCATATTTTGTACTGTTTTCTCACAGCCACTTTTTCTTCTGCTGTGCTATGCATTCTATGCAAATAAGCCATGCGTTTTATACAAGAGACATTATAGGTCATGCTACTGTACAACACTCATGTCCAAACATCATAGTAAACAAACAGATATTTAGAAAGTAGGTCATATTTATAATAAAGAATCAATAACATGAATAAGCATGATTTGTTTTTCCATCAACATGGCAGCCAATATGAATAATGAAGAATAACCGCTGTCTTACCTAAAGAAGGAAAGTCCAACACTCGAACCTGCATCATATATGTCATCTTGTGCTGTGCCCATCGACAATGTCAGTGTCAGATTGAGATGTTTTTCAATTCACTGGGGAATGCCAGACTAACATGTTCAAGGAATAAGTCTAATGAATAAATAAATATTTTTAACTGAAGTCATCTCAGTGCAAACTTGTTTTGAGTTGATCCATGTGTGTGCAGACGCCACAACTTCAAAGGCACATTTTGATTAAACTTGAATGGAATCGTATTTAATGCTACCAAAATGTCATATAAATAGTTTGATTCATGAATCAAACTACTTGTTTATTATGAAACAAAAATGTAGACATTTTCTCTGCGTACACAATCAATGTAGAAAGTTGCTCAGTGCGACTGATCCAGAGTCTTTTCTCATCCCATTCTCCCAGTTACGAGGAACTGTAACACGGATTCGGCTGCATAAGTCAATGGATCGTACGAGTATTTCACCCTGTGTATCATGTTGTGGCCAGTGGAAGACTAGTCTTATAATCTCTCTGCCTAAACATGTTTACTATTTTTAATGCAGTGTGTTACATGTATCAGTCGTGTTTCACTCATTCTCAATTTCTCCCATTCCTTTAAATAGAAGTGACTCGTCTCTCTCTGCTAAATCAATTCAAGTCACTTTTATTTGAATAATGCTTTTCACAACACACATCGTTTCAAAGCAGCTTTACAGAAAATCATGCATTAACAGAAAATGAAACTGTATTATCTATAAAGTCTATAGAGTCCTCATTGTGTAGATTTATTAAATATGATTGTAAATTGTGTATAAAAATTAAATAATTAAATCATAATTGTATGTAGCCCAGTGAGCAAACCAAAGGCGACTGTGGCAAGGAACAAAAAAACTCCATAAGATGTTGGTGTAAAAAGCTCTTTGTTCGGGGCAATGGAGGAGTCAGGAAACAGCGAAGCAGGTTCAGGGTCAGTCTTTTAATTTTCAGCTTCACACACACACAATCGACGGTCACCGTCGGAATCAAAATAAGGACTAAACAAAGGAAAGCACTATCATCTTGTAGGTCACTCTCTCTCTCCCCTTTGGACACTCGGTGTGCCTTTTATGTCTCCCTCCGCATCACTTCAACAAGAGACAGGTGTTAGAGTTAATTATGAACCAGGTGACAAGCCTTACCGCTCTCTCCCGCAGACTGACACATGACCACGTCCCCACGCCACAGTTGGATAATAGAGAAAAATAACCTTGGGAGAGACCAGGCTTATTGTTGTGGGCCAGTCCCCAGCATGGATATAGTGTCAATATTAGTTATTTATGTGCTTGCAGGTCATGGTTTAAAATGAGTAAACTAAGTAAGTGTTAAGGGCCAGTAAGGACTAAGGTAAAGAAGTTCACATAGATGCATTGTCCTTTGTTAGTTTGCTCATGAAGACTTTTGTTGGCAATTAATTGATAGTCTGTATATTAGACCAAGATGAGGCATGCAGAGATAAGTGAGGTGCATCGCAGTTTCAACCAGCAGGTCATTTCGTTGAGGTCTATCCCACGTTCAAGGTTCAGGCATGGCATATGAAGTATCCACTGCTAATTTGAAACTGTGTAATTTCATCAGGTTTCATAATCATCAGCATAACACTGGAAACTTATTTCACGATACCTGATAATACCTCCCAGGGGAAGCATATATAAGGAGAAAAGCAGAGGCCCTAAAACTGATCCCTGTGGCACTCCATACTTTACTTTTGTTTGATTTCATAATTCCTCGTCTACAGAGTGGTAGCGGTCTGCTAAATAGGACCTAAACCATCCTAATGCAAGTCCACAAATGCCAACATCATTCTCAAGCCTATTCAAGATAATGTCGTGATCTATGTTGTCGAAGGCTACACTAAGATCTAAAAGCGGTAGAAAAGAAATGCAGCCACAATCAGTAAGTCACTTGTAACTTTGATAAATATAAGTGCAGCGCAGTTCTAGCAGGAAGACTAGCAGCTGTACAACATCACACCATTAGCTGGGTAATTCCTAGCCAATCACATGTAAGCCATTGCTGTATAAGTCTGCTCACAATCTATCACACTGCCGTTTCAGTGTGCTAACATGACAACCTCCAACACCAGTTGAGTCCCGTCCTGCATGGGGGTAGGCTCCTCGCCACTGCCTCCTATCTCCTGCAGGATATGACGGTTCCAAGTACAACTTCTTCGGACTACCATACGGGGCCTAGGCCAAAGAGAGACATTACTTTTCTGTTTTATATTCATCAAATAAATGTCATCTTAAATTTCACTCAAGTCTGCAAGTCTCCCTGATAGCAGTCTCTGTACTGTGATGGGGCCGATATCCTGACTGAATATATAAACTTTTTCTGTAAAAATTAACATAGTTGGGAGGATACTTCTTTTTCTAGTATTTTTTACATAAATGGGAGATCTGAAATCGGTCTAGAATTTGCCAGTTTTCCAGGATCAAGCTATGGCTTCTTAATAAACAGTTTGATAACTGCCTGTGGCAGGGCGGAGGGCGGGGCCGGGTTGTGATTATACACACCCGGTCCCATATCACCTGGAACAGTAGGGCCGCTGCCAGGGGCAGAGGAGTGTCCCCACGAGTCGCCGAGAACGCGGAGGGGCATTCTGACCACCGGGGGTCGTGAGTCTGACTCTGGTCCGCCTAGGGAGAAGTGGCTGTCGTCCGCCTGAGAGGGCGGAGAAGTGATCGAGGACCATGTATCGGAGAACCGGGGGTTCCCCAGCCTGAGAGAACGAGGGAGGAATGTGGCAGGGCAGAGGGCGGGGCTGGGTTGTGATTATACACACCCGGTCCCATATCAGACTAATTAAGCCTCTGAGAGGGATAAAGGCCGATGGCAGACGGTGGTGCGACGTGAGAGAGATAGTTTCAAGTCATGTGTGTGTTTGTGTCTTTTGTTTAAGCTTATGCATTGATGAAGTTAACAGTTGGATGTGCCAAAACTTTCTTCAGTTAAACAAAGACAAAACTGAAGTCATTGTGTTTTGGAAAAAAGATGAAGTTCTCAAGGTGAATGCATACCTTGACGCTAGGGGTCAAACAACTAAAAATCAAGTCAGGAATCTTGGTGTGTCTCTAGAGTCAGACCTTAGTGTCAGTAGTCATGTCAAAGCAATAACTAAATCAGCATACTATCATCTGAAAAATATTGCAAGAATTAGATGCTTTGTTTCCAGTCAAGACCTAGAGAAACTTGTGCATGCTTTCATCATCAGCAGGGTGGATTATTGTAATGGACTCCTCACTGGCCTTCCCAAAAAGACCATAAGACAGTTGTAGCTCATACAGAACGCTGCTGCCAGGATTCTGAGCAGAACCTGAAAATATGAACATATCACACCAGTCCTCAGGTCCTTACACTGGCTCCCAGTTACATTTAGGATTGATTTCAAAGTATTATTACTGGTATACACTCACCTAAAGGATTATTAGGAACACCATACTAATACTGTGTTTGACCCCCTTTCGCCTTCAGAACTGCCTTAATTCTACGTGGCATTGATTCAACAAGGTGCTGAAAGCATTCTTTAGAAATGTTGGCCCATATTGATAGGATAGCATCTTGCAGTTGGTGGAGATTTGTGGGATGCACATCCAGGGCACGAAGCTCCCGTTCCACCACATCCCAAAGATGCTCTATTGGGTTGAGATCTGGTGACTGTGGGGGCCATTTTAGTACAGTGAACTCATTGTCATGTTCAAGAAACCAATTTGAAATGATTCGAGATTTGTGACATGGTGCATTATCCTGCTGGAAGTAGCCATCAGAGGATGGGTACATGGTGGCCATAAAGGGATGGACATGGTCAGAAACAATGCTCAGGTAGGCCGTGGCTTTTAAACGATGCCCAATTGCCACTAAGGGGCCTAAAGTGTGCCAAGAAAACATCCCCCGCACCATAACACCACCACCACCAGCCTGCACAGTGGTAACAAGGCATGATGGATCCATGTTCTCATTCTGTTTATGCCATATTCTGACTTTACCATCTGAATGTCTCAACAGAAATCGAGACTCATCAGACCAGGCAACATTTTTCCAGTCTTCAACTGTCCAATTTTGGTGAGCTCTTGCAAATTGTAGCCTCTTTTCCCTATTTGTAGTGGAGATGAGTGGTACCCGGTGGGATCTTCTGCTGTTGTAGCCCATCCGCCTCAAGGTTGTGCGTGTTGTGGCTTCACAAATGCTTTGCTGCATACCTCGGTTGTAACGAGTGGTTATTTCAGGCAAAGTTGCTCTTCTATCAGCTTGAATCAGTCGGCCCATTCTCCTCTGACCTCTAGCATCAACAAGGCATTTTCGCCCACAGGACTGCCGCATACTGGATGTTTTTCCTTTTCACACCATTCTTTGTAAACCCTAGAAATGGTTGTGCGTGAAAATCCCAGTAACTGAGCAGACTGTGAAATACTCAGACCGGCCCGTCTGGCACCAACAACCATGCCACGCTCAAAATTGCTTAAATCACCTTTCTTTCCCATTCTGACATTCAGTTTGGAGTTCAGGAGATTGTCTTGACCAGGACCACACCCCTAAATGCATCGAAGCAACTGCCATGTGATTGGTTGATTAGATAATTACATTAATGAGAAATTGAACAGGTGTTCCTAATAATCCTTTAGGTGAGTGTATAAATCACTCAATGGCCTAGGACCTCAATATACTGCAGATATGCTCACTGAATATAAACCCAACAGATCACTCAGATCATTAGGATCACATCAGCTAGAAATATCAAGGGTTCATTCTAAGCAAGGAGAGTCTGCTTTTAGCCATTATGCCAGCCGCAGCTGGAACCAGCTTCCAGAAGAGATCAGATGTGCTCCTACAGTAGTCACATTCAAATCCAGACTTAAAACACATCTGTTTAGCTGTGCATTTACTGAATGAGCACTGTGCCACTGTTTGTCCGACTGTTGTACTGTAATTTATTTTATTTTATATTCTAAACTGTTTCAATTATTCTTATTTTTTTATTCTTATTTTAATCTCTTCTATGTAAAGCACTTTGAATTACCATTGTGTATGAAATGTGCTATATAAATAAACTTGCCTTGCCTTGCCTTATCAGGCTAATTACACCTCAGAGAGGGATAAAGGCCGATGGCAGATGGTGGTGCGGGGAGAGAGAGATCGGGGGGCCGGGTGTGTATAATCACAACCCGGCCCCGGCCCCGCCCTCCACCCTGCCACATTGCCATTTTAAAGTTTCTTGGGACATGCCCTAAATATAGTGAGGAGTTAATAATATTAAGAAGAGGTTCTGAGATTACAGGGAATGCTGAAGAATTCCTATAATATCAATATCAATAAATAGTCTCTGACCTCACACTCTATATATATACAATGCCCATCATGCGCTACATCTCCTACCCAAAGTTTGCACAATTTTACTCCTGATTTTTCACAATACATGGACAGTAGAGGTGTACAAAAGCAACACGATACTTTATTTAAAAAGTAACAGATAATATGGTCTAAAATAAAATAAAAACATTGTGTTACTTTACTCGTCACTCGAAAAAGTAATCTGATTATGTAATGCATGTTACTTTTATCACACTGATTATGAGATGTAATGAGCAGTTCTGTTCACTTACACTAATGTTACCAGGTGTGTATTGTATTAAAACATAATGTTTTTTCTCTTTTCAAGTGACTGCGATAATCATTTGCCTTCTGATTCACAGTTTCCACAGTGTTCAATCAAATTACTGTGTAATTTAACAATTTCTCTTACAAAAAAACATCAAATAAATATGCTTTACAATGTTACTCTTCATTTTAGCCCACGTAAGTATACTCCCATTCAATTTATGAGAATATTTTTGCCAAAAACTGCACCGTTCATGGCATTCTCCCATTCATTCTTATGGCTAGTTCTGCAAAGCTTCTCAGAGTAACCAAGGAGGGCAAAGCTTAGCGAAGGGTCAACTGAAAGTGAGAAGCAAATTGGTTACTCGCAAGGTTCTGAGAGCCCGCCAACAAATTGTTAATCAGTCTTTCCACAGTCGCCTTCAGCTTGCTCACAGGGGTTATAAATACAATTATTATTTAATGACATATTTTTAAACACAATTCACAATTGTATTTTAACTAATTACACTATGATGACTCATAGACATTATAGACATTAATGTTTTATCGTCTGTTAATGCCTGATCTTCTGTAAAGCTGCTTTGAAACGATGTGTGTTGTGAAAGGCGCTATACAAATAAAAATGACTTGAATGACTTCACTTAAAACGTTCATTGTTCCTAGAGAAGTCACAAAGAGAATTTGGAGGGCCATTTACTTAGCAGGGATTTGAGCTGGTTGGGCTGAAGACATTTACCTGCTGTGGGACATGATTGTGCAAATCATGAAAAACAATGATTTTGTGTGTGAAAAATCAGTGGAAATAAAGAGGGCAACAAGCTGAGTGAGTGTGACAGGCCCAATGCAAAGTGGCAAAAACAGCCGCTAGGTGTGACATTGGTTAAGTAGCTTCCACATGACTTGCTTTGGGGCGTGAACGCTTCGCTTAACACCAGCATCAGGTGCCGCTTTGACATAACAAGCGTTGCAGATTGTGTCACAGAGCACTTATTCTAAGAGTTTGCCAGGCGAGAAAGCAGGAGGTGTGCACATTAATGTTGAGGACATATATTTGGAAAAGAAAAATGCTGACGGAAGTTCAATGGTGCTGGGGCCAATGCTTATGCTGATGATTCAATATACTTCAATGTACTATGCAGTACTGACATGAGTCATGTGAAAGGCACTTTAGCATTATTGAGTTGTTTCAAGTTGGTAAGTGGGGAGCTGATTTAATTTCAGCCTAGCTTTTACAGAATGTTTCAATCTCTATCAGAGAGCTAAGATAGCTCTTAACACATGCCTTGAGGCTGTTCACATCTGTTTTGATGATTTGCAAGCATCAGAGGCTGTGCCCATATTCTTGTTAGGGTATTGATGGATTTAAAAGGATCTATATACAGTATACACTTGACTGACAATTTCTTTATTGATGTTGAAGTCTTAAGCCCTGTTCAGAGATTTTATCAGTTGAGGTCACCAGGTTTCTAGGTCGCTCAACTTTTAATTTACATTCCTGATGCTGGATGCTCTAACATTATTGGTGTACTCTGCACGGCCAGAGCTTTTGAAAATCTGATTACCAATGAGATATATTAACATTATAAATAAGATGTCATTAACTTTTAAAAAGGAGTCAGCAATCTGTAGGGGAAACTTTGCATATAAATAGCAGCAGCGCATAATCATTCATATCACGAAATAGACAAACAGTTATCAATGCATGAATCACAAGATGATGTATGAAGAATGCTTTTCTTCAAATTATCTTTTACATTGTCAATAAAGGAATAAACAGCAAAGTTGCTAAATCAAAGTATTTAAGCTAATCTGAGGTTTTAAAAGCAGACTAATAAAGGTTTCATAATAATATGTTTATATCAATTAGTAAATGTGTTTACTTGTTTATGCCCTTAAATACAAAAAGGAATTTGGGATATCTACAATATATTGTGTAATTCAAAATAATATCACACTTGCGATGTGAAATTATGGACAAAAGTATTTATAAAACAGTATATTAAAATGAACTGGAAATGGTCACCATTCATAACTTAGATGTGTAATATGTGCATACAAATACTCTCATTAATTGATAAGGAGCTTGTCTAAGTTACTTAATTAATCATTCAAAGAGGTTCACTTAAATTTTGTGCAGCTTTGTTATGGAAATTGGGATTCTTTCCCTTTTATGTGATTTGCATTTGTCACTGTGGCTTGTCTCAGGAACCCTGCAGAAAATGTGGGCTTTTTTGCTTATGTACAGTAATTGGTGTAGAATTTGTTTCTTATTGATACAAATAGAATTAACATAATGGATATTATAAAGGTAACCATATTCAGTCTATAATATAAAGATTACATTATATACATTTTTGCATAGCCCTTCCTACCAACAAGAACATAAATGGGCCTTATGATGACCTTCACGAAAGCTGCATGTTATTTTTAATTAGATTCTCAAAACTTTCTTAAGAAGAAAATTCTTCTTCACTACCATTTTCTTCTTCATTTTTGTCTTTAAAAAAAGTGAATAATATTTTGAATTCCTGAAAAAACATGTCATTAATAAAAAACTGAAGAAGAATTCAAATTCTCAAAAGAAATATACATAAAATTGTTGTAAATAACATCTTAATGTTAAAATAACCTCACAGTTGTCTTAAACCCCAGAATATAAGATATTTAATAGATTTAATGGGTTGTTTCAAATGTGACTAGTTCTATAATGTTGAGTTGGAAGCTGCTATGGACTGTTAATGTAGATATTTGATTTTAGACCAAAACACATTTTTGCCTGTTTTGTGTTTTATGTTATTAACATTTTTATGTAAATGTTATCATGAAATTGCCAAAATACATATTGTTTTGAAGTTTCTTAATGTTTATGCTAGTCAAATCAAATGGAAGCGCTGCATGGCTCTCTCTCTCCGCAATTTAGAGTCCATAGATAATTAAATCATTACAAAGAGTTTTTTTTTTCACCCCATCCACATCCCTAACGTTGTTGGTCACAGCGGAGACAGCCTCAGACACCCTTTTCCATACCCGCATCTTTCTGATGCAATCTAATTATAAAGCTTCCCAATGAGAACATTTTCTTGCAGTAATTTCCTCAGCAAGAACAAGTTGTCCAATTGTAACCAGCAAGTAAATTATCCTATGACGGGCATTGTCATTAAACTTAAATTATCTCACTCACTTTACATTAAAAAAAAAATGTATCATGATGTACTTGCTACTAAAAAAAGTTAATAGATAAATAGTCTAGGTTACTGTTGTAACCTCCATTCCCTGATGAAGGGAATGAGACTTTGTGTCGAGTGAAGCAACACTAGAGGACTTTCTTGAAGGCCTCAGTTACCTCTGAACTTGGGAAAAGGCCAATGAGAATTTGGCAGACAGAATTTGCATGTCAACGACATGGGGATAAAAGGAGGGAATCGTGCATAAAAGGAGGGAATAGGCCAAGCTGGGAGATGGTAGCGTTTAGAAAGCGGGCTTTGTCTACCTCCCGCATCTCGACTAGGTTCAGCCATAAGTGATGTTCCTGGACCACGAGGGTGGCCATCGCTGTGACTTTCATGGCCCGGAGGGCGAGGTCGAGCTCAGTTCCTGCAACACGTCGGGGTCAGGACTACCCAAGTGCAGATCTTTGAGTGCCTTGGCCTGATGAACCTGCAGGAGAGCCATGGCATGCAGGGTGGAGGCAGCCTGTCTGGCGGCACAGACACACAAGGCAGCGTCTATGACCTTCAGGAACTTAGAGAAATCGATCGCATCCAGGAACTACACAGGGGCAGAAGTATGAAGATACATTTTTGTGCAAATCAAATGAGCACCTGTGACAGTGTTATTTGTAGTTGTAGAGATTAGCCGCACATGTGTATCAGTAAATTTGAAGTCACAGAGAAATGTATTTTAAGAGTTGCAAGCTTGTAGATTTTTTTTTCTCTCCCACAAACACAACACAACAGTTACACCTTCTCAAATTCTTAATTGCAGGTGCACAAATCCTTTTCTACGAATCACAAATTAAGAAACTCATATGCCCACATTTTTGCTACAGTTGTTCCAGTAAATATGGTGCAAAACACATTCACAAACCCGCATCATAAAATGTGAAGTCAAGCTGGCAATGGCAAATACCAAAAAAGGTCATTTTTTTCTTTCTTTTTCTGAAATCACTCACCGTTATACATTTGTTTATAGTTTATATATGCACGCTGGTCACTGCGGTCAAGCCAGCCACGATTAAAATCCATATAACAGAAAGATGTGCTTTCTTACTCCTGTTGAGTACAGAAGATAGCCAGTCTTACTATATTGACGAAAATGCGTTTGTAAAACAGTTAAAGGATGGGCAAGGAGGAGGTGAGAACCAGCTTGTCAACATAAATTATATTTTAATGAGAAACTTAAACCAAAAGCACAAACATAAACACATGACGGACATGCCCGTAATTCTCTCTCTATCGAACCATCGTCACCGGCCGCCTTTATCCCTCGCGCGCCTCATCAGGCCGATTGGGGACCGGGCTCGCGATATTCCGACCCGGCCCCGCCCCCCTCCGCTCCACAGCGTTTATTAAGAGTCTGTGACGTGCTGGTGTTTATTAATATGTTTGATTTAGCCTATGTGAAATCTGACTGGTTAAGACTCTTGACATTTTAATGACATTAAATTTACATATTACATATAATAAATGTGACTTTTCTGCCAAGGAGCTCTCATTGTTATTCATATGTACCTTGTAATAAACATTGAATTGTAAATCCTGTAGGTCAATTAAAAGTGCAGTGTTTGAGAAAATTAAAGGCAACATCACCCCAAAATTTTTAATGTTGTTGAACTGAATACAAAGCAATAACCACAAAATAGTTACTACAAAATGAACATCAACACTGAAATAAGAGCGTGCGTTTTATCTGTCAATCAGACGCACATGCATGTTGCATTCGTTACTATAGCAACAATAAACTCATCATGCATCAAATAAATAAAGACCATCATGCCATGGAAAGCAGGAGAGCTGTGTTATAAAATGTTCGGTGTAAAAATAGAAATCAAATGAATCATGTTAAAAATTCATGTTTTCTTTTTTAAATACTCTGATGGTAATGATGTAAATAACAACAACAACAACCCCCTTAGTTACAAATGGACTGTTTGATCCATGAGAAAGTGAAGTTCAATGAAATAATATCCATAATATCTCAGCCTCCCCCTTCTTTAATACTGTTTTTATTTAGTTTTTTTGGTAAATAAAGAAAATCTCAAAGACATAACACCATAGCTTAAAGCTATGCAGCTCCTGTGTAAGTGTATGAACCACTGATCAGTGGTGCATGGAAATGGCTGTGATGCAAGGGGCACCAAATTGGTCATGGCAGGTGTGATGACGTTTAAAAGAAAATATTGACCTGGCTAAACTAATTTCATCAAACAGGCTCTTGCACCCTGTAAAATACCCTAATTTGGAACGTACCTTATTTGAGTTCAAAAAGACACATTTTTTTAAAAAGATTTAAGTTTACACTGCGCTCCTGGGAGGGGTGCCAAAGTTGAAGTTACTTTGAAGTTATGTTGTTGCTTTTGTGATAATTTCAGTATGAATACTTGAAAATGGTCATGTTCTGATGCAATTGAGTTTTCCTTTCCTTGTTTTTAAATTTGTTTTTTATTGCCCAGAAAGCTTGTAACTAGTGATGGTCCTCATGCTTCTGCAGAACTCCCAGGTGTCATTCTGCGGCAGCCTCTGCTCCAGCTTACTCCTATAATAATTTATAATTATTATTAATAATATTGCATTTTATTTATAGGTGCCTTTCAAGACACTCAAGAACACCTTAAGCACAGTATTGATTGATATTGAGAATTTGAAAAATAAATTGAGAATGCAATTTAAACAAGAGTTTTATAAAAGTCAGTTACAGAAAGATGGTGTGATAAGTATTATATAACCTTTGTTATGACATGTCACAGTAGATACAAATGCAAATATGTCATTTTTAACTAATAAGACAAAAAGCTAATATGAGAAGCTAATTTTATTACGTGTGTGTATAAGTGTGCAGCAGGTGCTGAAGCCACAGTAGACACTGTTGTGCTTTCTGATGGATTGTGCATGAGTACAACAGCATGCCGAAAGTGCGGTTGTACTTTAAGATGTACATAGCTGTTATAGGAAATAAGAAAAGGAAATAATTTATAAAAGTGTGATCATTTGAAAACAAGGACATGACATAGTTTTGATATTTCTTTGCGTTACCAAATCTCTTTCCTTATCTCTCTGATCTGTCACTTGTATCTGGGTTTTCATTTAGATAGATAATTTTAAAGTTTAAGTTAATCTCAATGCCATATAAAAACAAAATGTAAGAAGACATTCTGTGTATGATGTCAAGAGAGTATTTCCCTGTAATTTTGTCCAATACTACATTAAATTAGTGTAAATTTCATATGTTAATGAGCATAGTATGTTTGAAAAAGAAACCCTTCAAACATGAAAACTTTTTACAATTGTTTGAAAATGAGGATCTGATCCACGTGTCTTGACAAAATGAGATTTTTGGGGGTGATTTTGCCTTTACTTATATTAATAATAAACCTATAAAGGAAAGCTTTTTATGATGTGTTTGAACATGAGGAAGTGATGCAAGTGCCAGGATGAATTTTTGAGTTGATTTTGCCTTTAATTTTTTTTAAACTGTACAGTTAATTTACTTGAAAATGGATACAGTAACAGTCAGGGTCACTCTAACCTATAATCCTTTAAAAATGTGAGCAAACCTATAAAGGAAAGATTTTTAAGAGTGTTTGAATATGAGGAAATTATCCAAGTGCTAGGATGTACTTTGAATTTTGGGGTGATGTTGCCTTTAATTTTCTCAAACACTGTGCACTTTTAATTGACCTACAGGATTTACAATTCAAAGTTTATTACAAGGTACATATGAATGACAAGGAGAGCTCCTTGGCAGAAAAGTCACATTTATTATATGTAATATGTAAATTTAATGTCATTAAACTTTGGTTATAAATGATTTACCTGCCCTATCCAAGAGTCTTAACCAGTCAAATTTCACATAGGCTAAATCAAACATATTAATAAACACCAGCACGTCACAAACACTTAATAAACGCGTTTTCGTCAATATAGTAAGACTGGCTATCTTCTGTACTCAACAGGAGTCAGAAAGCACGTCTTTCTGTTATATGGATTTTCATCGTGGCTGGCTTGACCGCAGTGACCAGCGTGCATATATAAACTATATAAGCAAAGCTGCACTTCCATGCAGAGTAGGAGAAAGCCGTTGATATGTGCCGTAGATCCAATAGCAGACGCTCTACAGAGTTGAGTGGAACAGTAGTCATCTCAGCTCGCTGATCATTCAACCGCTCGGCTCCGAAGAAGAAATCTGAATGAACACATGCACGATTCCCTCCTTTTATACCCGTATGACCGGGGGAGGAACATGCACATTCTGTCTGCCAAATTCTCATTGGCCTTTTCTCATTGACCGCAGTGACCAACGTGCATATATAAACTATAAACAAATGTATAACGGTGAGTGATTTCAGAAAAAGAAAGAAACAAATGACCTTTATTGGTATTTGCCATTGCCAGCTCGGGAAGATGCTCATGGAAGTTTTTTTTGTTTTCCTGTTCGGGCGTCATGTTCCGCCAATGGAGAGATGCCCAAACTAGCTCTTCTGATTGGCCAAAATTCTCTGATCTCTGAACAGTGCCCGCCTGCTGCGTCTACAGATGCACAAATCACTTTTGCTCCATATTTTACACAGACAAGTAGTGCAAAATGGAGAGCGCGCAAAAAACAGTGTTTGAGACTCGTAGCAGCAGATTCAAGCAGTTGTAGTTTTGTACATGTTTTTGTGCGAGAAAATTATCAAAGAAAAAAAATGTATTTGTGAGAAAATATTCTACAAGTGTGCAACTCTCGTTGGATGAATTCACAAACTGATTTGCGGATGAGCAAAATTTGTCCGTGACTTCACATTTTATGATGCGGGTTTGTGAATGTGTTTTGCACCATATTTACTGGAACAACTGTAGCAAAAATGTGAGCATATGAGTTTCTTAAATTGTGATTCGTAGAAAAGGATTTGTGCACCTGCAATTAAGAATTTGAGAAGGTGTAACTGTTGTGTTGTGTTTGTGGGAAAGAAAAAAAAATCTACAAGCTTGCAACTCTTAAAATACATTTCTCTGTGACTTCAAATTTACGGATACACATGTGCGGCTAATCTCTACAACTACAAATAACACTGTCACAGGTGCTCATTTGATTTGCACCAAATGTATCTTCATATGGAAGGGCATCTTTACAAATATGCGTCCTGAAAAGGACGTTCAACGCCAGCTGTGTGTTTGCTCTTTTAGAGAAAATACTCTCTTTTTCGAATCGCCCAGGAGCAAAGCTGCACTTCCATACAGAGTAGGAGAAAGCCGCTGATATACACCGTAGATCCAAAAGCAGACGCTCTACAGAGGTGAGTGGAACAGTAGTCATCTCAGCTCGCTGATCATTCAACCGCTCGGCTCCGAAGAAGAAATCTGAATGAACACATGCACGATTCCCTCCTTTTATACCCGTATGACCGGGGGAGGAACATGCACATTCTGTCTGCCAAATTCTCATTGGCCTTTTCTCAAGAAAGTCCCTTAGTGTTGCTTCACTCGAAACAACGTCAAAGTGAGCGGCAGACGGGGAATTCTAGTTACGATTCACCAGTTTTTAATTGTTGAATTTTTGTAGGCTATTAGACAAGGCAACTTCATAAGCAGGCTAATATGTTCAGACAATGTCAAAGCCTGTCATTTTATTCTTAAGAAAATATTTGACAAGTATTTTTCAAGAATTGCACTTAGGAACATTTTTACAAAATTCTTATAATTGATTCTTAATTTTTTTCTTAAGAACCTTTTCAGGAAGCAGGCCCAATGTTTTTGCTTTTGTATGGCATATTTATTAGAAAACAAAAGCAACTCTAAATGAAGTACAACAAAAGATTTTGCCTTAAACGCAGTGCTATGTGATACGTCATACATAGTTAGTGGGCATGGCCATGAAGTTGTAATATTTTTTCATTCCATAAGTGCGCAAAACACATCCTGCCATCAGATCAGCATGAGAGCTGCATTTACTGTGCGGGCCTTTACTGCCCACTCAGAGTCAGCTCACATGGAGACAGACTTTCCTCACTGTAAGGGCATGAGTCTCAAGTCGCTTCGCTTGCAAATCGCCCTCGTTCTGAGGGATGATTCAGCCTCACACACCCTCCCAACTGCCACTTCTGTAATAACCAAGGGTTCTCACGAGGATGCACGGCAGGGCTGCCCTTCTCAGCGCGCTCACGCTTTGATGCCATCCTCTCTAATGTGGATCATGGGGACAAGAACGGCTATGCCCAACTATTCCCGGTGGAGGAGGCGGTTGCGGCACACCTCTAGCCAGCAAGTAACAATGTGTGGAAACATTCCCCCATACATCCAAGCCATGTTGATAGACCTCCACACTTGCTGGAAAAGCTAACTCGGTGGTAGGACAAGCTGGATCAGCACTTCATGCAACGGTGGTGCTCCAGGTATTTCAAGCCAAGCTCCTCAGGCAAATGGACAAGCAAGGCTTCGATCCAGAGATTTTCAAAGAGCTCTGCACTGCTACAGACATAGCACTGCGTGCCACGAAAGTCACTGCGCAGGCCATCTGAAAATCCATGAGTAGCCTGGTCATTCTGAATAAACATGTATGGCTGACCCTTACAGAAATGAGTGACAGGGAAAAAAACACTCTGTTGGATGCTCCATTGTCTCCAGCCGTCCTCTTTGGTAGCTCGGTAAACAAGTTTGCTGAGCATTAGGTCACAACTCAGCAGCAGTCACAAGCTATGAGACACTTCATGCTCAAATGGAGCATATCACAGCCAGCTCACCCTCGCTCTGTTTCAAGTCAGCGCCCGTCTATAAGCCCTATGCCTGCTACCTCAGTGCCATTTCCTGCCACCGCCAAGCTACTGGTGAGGCCACGCAAGCAGTGGCCCCAAAATAAGCAGCCATATCGACGCACGTGCAAACGGGAGAAACATCCCCATGCAGCGGAAGCGCTCCTGAAGGGCACAGCCCTTTGAAGCAGAAAGCAGAGCCTGTGGTTTCCTCCGGGTCTGCTCCGAAGAAGCCTTGATTGGAAACACAGAACACTGTTCCCCATCGCCCCAGTGCTGTTTGTCGGGAAATTTCCCATGGCGAGCTGTACAGCATCTATATAATTTCCGGAAACCGTGACTGGTTGGGCAATTTCGGCACAACCAATAGAATCGCGTCCTTGTGCTCTCGGACTTTGCATGTGACAGAGTGAATCAGGCACACCGGGGGAAACGCACATTTGAATTAGCAGAAAAAAGTTAATGCAACCTCTGAGTCATTTACATCAAGGTATAAATTGACCCGCCAAGTAATCAACTAGTCGGTTTGCTACATTTGTGGGTGTATACTCAGCTAGTAAAAAGAAATAATCATGCAAGCTAATGCATAAATGTAAATGTAAATGTAAAGCTCTACTATGCCTCACTTTGGCACAAGTTCGTTTAGTTTGATTATGGTGTCTACTTTGTAATTTCCTTGCCTACCTGAGATAAGGTGTTGGAAAGTAAGGTTTTTTTTATCACAATTTGGATGAAGGAGCCAAATGTCACATCATAAGAGTGGTTAAAAAAAAATTAATAATGGAAGATTTTCAAATTGTGATTTCTTGTATTCCATTATCTGTACTAAATTAAATATTTAAAGGACTGGTTCAAAATAGTCAAGTGGTTCCTTTATTAGTATTTATGTGTGAAGTGACTGCTATTACTTTATTCACTTTGTTCAGCACAAGGTGAGCTTTCTTAATTACTATATGAAAGAGGTTAATCTGAAGTCATTCATTACATTGAAAAGATATGATTCCAATATTGTTCTCAAAAGCTGTTTGACTGTATGAGAATTCATATAACATGTATTTTGCTTTAACAGAAATTAAGCAGAACAGTAATTCCCAGATAAATGACTTTTCAGTTGTTTGTCACTGTTTATAATAATAATAACTATTATTATCATAATCATAAAACAGACTTGAAGATGTACAGGAATTCATATGAAAAAAGTTATCTGGGAGTCTATGGGAGCTTCAAGATTGACATTGGAAAAAGTATCTGATTGCCCATTGGGCATTGGGCTTTCAATCTAAAAATGTTCATCCCACCTGGAAGACTGTCTTCTATATAAGTTTGATTGGACAAGCTCTTAAATGGTAAAGACTTTGCAACAATCAGCCAATAATAGAAAATGTGGATGTACTGACAGTGTTTGAAATGTAAAAGCACTGCAGATGAGGTCAGTGTGGCTTGGAAATACAGTAATTTGCAATCTGACGTAACACATTTATTTCCACTTTTATAATTAAATATTTTGCCAATTGCCACTTTTAATTGTTGCAAAAACAGTTTTGAGCTTAGATCATTATTTTGTTTATGTATGTATATATACATACATACATACATACAGTATACATTTGTAACAATATTATTATAGTAAACATTTTTATAGTAAGAATTATTAACTTGAAAATAAATTTTAAATACATTACATATAGCCTATAAATTAGGGGTGCACCAATTTTCTAAATTTTTTAAGGCAATTTCTACCACATTTATTGCAATATAGAAAACAGATAAATTCAGTTCTGTTGTCAAAGACACTGTCAACTAATAAACACCATTAGTGTTAAACATCACATACACCAGATATGCGTTCAAAGCAACATGATAGCAGAGGAAGTTGGCATGTTGTTTCAGAAAGTTCCAGTATTTTAGGATTTGCCACATATGCCATCTTGTCAAAGTACCATCTATCATCAGACTTTTTGCTATGGCTCCAGTGTGTTTACCTTCCCTTGTGGCGCAACCGGAAGCGTGTTGTACAGTATCAGCAGCATGAGACCTGGGTTTAGATCCCGCCTCAAAACTAGAATGTAATTGCGTTCGCATTATCAGTCACAACCTAGACTCAGAGGTTGCATTTCATCCCTGTAACATGCTTTCTCCAGTGATGTTGTGGTTTAGGTTTGGATTTTGGTTGGGTGTACGGTTTATAAAATATGCATTCCTCTTTACTATATTACAGCTTGTACAGCTCATCTTTGACGCCCCTCCGTGGACATTACACCCAGAAAATGGAGCTCACATGTGCCCGTTCACCCAGCAACGCTCACTGCTTTGCCCACTTTGGGCAGTGTTTGAAATTTAAGTAAGCACTGACCAATTTTAGCTTTAAAAAAAACAACCTACTGTTTCCAATTTCACTGTGTAATCAGTCTGTTCAAAGACAATATATGTGTGTGTGTGTGTGTGTGTGTGTGTGTGTGTGTGTGTGTGTGTGTGTGTGTGTGTGTGTGTGTGTGTGTGTGTGTGTGTGTGTGTGTGTGTGTTAGCTCCAAAACTGCTCCTAAGATGAGGCTGTGAGAATATTTGTTCACCCTCTTTAGCATTTGGTGGTGAAGTGACACAGATCACTATTATTATTTTTAACAACCTATTATTTTTTTCTGTTATAACCATTATCATGACAAGCATATATCTCTCGTGGGCTATTCAAATGGGTTTGACTCAGATTCATGCTCTGATTATTCACTCTCAAATGAGATTGAGAGCATGCATGTTTGAAGTGATAGGCTGTGCAAGTGTGCACACACTGTGTCTATGAACTTTCGCTCAGACTGACCGCCTCTCTTATATAACATCAGCTATGCTCAGATATTCTTTGTTGTTTACTTCATTTGTTACATCCTTTTGCAGTTTATTTCCCTCTCTAACTGTACTACCATATAAACTTGAAGATGGAAATATCACAATTCATACACATTTAATTGGCTATTGATAAATATTAGAGCTGTCAGAATTAACACGTTAATGCATGCAATAAATGTAAAACGTTTTACATGTAAATTTTACATGCAATTAATGTATTTACTGTTAATATGGCATAAACACTGGTGTGAAGGGAGGAAACTTTGTAATGTGTCCACCTGGAGTCAATACACTGGCTTACACTTCACAAACAGACACAGCGCCAGAGCCCTTCTACCATTATGACGAGGGACCCTGGAGAAGCCAATTGGCTGAAGGGCCATGATGGAGCCCAAGGGAAATAGAGCAGAGGTGAGAATGAGGAACCAAGGCGGAGTCCAGGGCTCGGAGGGTCAAGGCGGAATCTGAGGGTATGAGGTTCCTCCTGTCAGAGAAATTGCAGGTGGTGGTGGTCTAGCCGGTGACTTGGGAGGATCTGGTAGACCAGGAGGAGGAGGAGCAAATGTCTTGAGTGGAGCCTGCGGAGGAGGAAGGGACAGGCACTGGAAGGAACAAGGGTGTCCATAATGCTGGCTGGAACCAGCAGAGGATGAAGGGTAGTCAGGGTGGGAATCAGGGCAGGGAGCAAGTCAAGATCTATTAACTTGGCGAGAGCTGGCTCGGGGGCGGTCGAGGCAACAGACATTGGCCCTGGGATGGTCAAGGCTTCAGGCACTGGCTCTGGGACAGTCGAGGCTACAGGCGCTGTCTCTGGGATGGACGTTAACCTTGGTAGGCGTGGGCGCTGGCTCTTTAACCATGGAAGACATGGAGCGTGGAGCCATAGAAGGCGTGGAGCCATGGCAGATGTGGAGCGAGGAGCCGTGGAAGGCTGGAGGGCATCCACTGTGGAAGGAGATTCAAAGTGCTCATCCTCTGCACCAACATTGAAAGGTGAGCCACAGAGCTGCACAGCCACCCCCATGTAGTCGGCGATCATCAGGTGAGGATCCAACGGAGGCATCAGCTCCTTCAATGCACTATTCAAGCCAGCCCTGAAGAAACTCACCAGAGAGTGGTCATCATAGTGCACCAAATTCGCGAGATGGAGAAACTCCATGTGATCCTCAACTGGACGGACTCCTTGTTCGAGGAGGAGGATTGAATGGAAAGCAGGTGCGGATGATGATGAAGAGATGGAAGTGATGAGGGCAGTGAACTATGGGAGATGTAGTCCGGTAGAAAACTTCAAAATAAGAGTCCTAGGAAGGCATGAGGGAGAATGACTGTGACATTTAGTCCATTTCTTTTGGAAGGCTTTGTTTGGAAAATGTTAATAAAGGCATTCTATTGGTACTTATTGTTTTGCTTTCTTTCCTATGAAGGAAATAAATGCATTTTGACAAGAAAATAAGTATTTATACCAAACTGGATTGCGCAACCTTAAAGCTGTTTGTTTTTCTAACAAGGAAAAAAATTAATTGATTACAAATATACATTTTGCTGCTTAAATACAGCACAATAGTTTTGGAAACTTTCATTTCAATGATCTGGATATCAATTCTTAAATCCTAAGATCGATCTTTTGTTCAGGAACTTAGTTTAAATACATTCAAGCCTCTCATCCCTAACGTTGAGATCCTTCAGAAGGCTATGAAGAGATGCTACATTTCTACAATTCACAACAGCAATTGTACCACTTTAATGTTGGAGTACCTCAGCCACTTTTTCTTTATTAATTCACCCCAATGATTTCGTACTATATGTAGGAGTTGGGAATATTCAAATTTAAATCACATCCTGATGTCATGATGTGGCCAATTTCAAAACTAGTCAATTTTGCAGAGTGGAAACAATAAATGCTTTTTGGACTGAAGAGAAAGTTTTTTGTTCCGAATCTTAGAATGAGTATGTTGAGTATGTTTTTATAGTAAAATAACCTCATGATGTCAAAATCTCAAGGCCAATTTGATTTTTCTGGACATAAAATTTTTTCTGGACATTCCCCTTTAAAACAAGAAAAGCTATGTTTTACAGTGATTTTGCAATAAGTAAGCAGTGTTCTTAGCCATGACAAAGCAGAATCTGCAAACTTTTTATTCCATTCCTTCAATATAATTTAATTGATGTATGGTCACATGTGAAAATTCAAAGCTTCAGTGCAAAGTAATTTGTTTGGCGCAAATCTGTCAAAGCACATTACACTGTAAGCACTATATTTGAAGTAAAGCACGACGGGGGCTATCTTACACCTTAACGATGCCTCTCTGAGCCAGAGACTGAAAAACTCATTAACATGTCGAAGAAATAATGGAGATAAGTTGAGAACAATGCTTTAATCTAAAAAAAAAGAAACATGCTGTAGTAAAAAAATTTAAAAAAAAGACTATGCCCCAAGAGAAATATATGGTACAAAAAAATCTAACCTTTATAGCCATAAATGGCTTATTCATTAGGATATATAATGATGTTATAGCAATGTAATGTAACTGAAATTGCATTTATCTTATAGCTAACAGAAATAGATGAATGTCAGACCTTCTATAGCACTTGTATACACAACACCTTAACATGTTACATGACTTTTATTTTGGATACATATAACTTCTTGGACCTGTAATGCATTCACACACACCAGACACATATCTTACATGACTTGGATTTTGGAAATATGATTTTACATTTACATTTATGCATTTGGCAGACGCTTTTATCCAAAGCAACTTACACTGCACTTATTACAGGGACAATCCCCCAGAGCAACCTGGATTAAGTGTCTTGCTCAAGGACACAATGGTGGTGGCCTTGGGGTTCCAACCAGCAACCTTGCTGATTAACAGACCTGTGCTTTAGCCACTACGCCACCACCACTCACATGCTTTAGCCACTACACCACCACCACTCACATTTTATTAAATTTTTTATGAATTTGTGAAATTTTTTAATCCATTTAACTTCCTGGTCATGTGACCTGATGGTGGTGTGACATCATTAGGTGAAATGAACAAGAAGTTAAATGGATTTTAGTATTTTATAAACTACAGTAAATACACAAAAACATATTTCCACAATCAAAGCTTTGTAAGATAGGTAGCAGGTGTGTATTAATACACTGCAGGCAGGGGCGTAGATTCCCAATAATCAAATAATACTCCCCCAATATTTATACCATGATCAATGGAAACATGTAGATGCTTCTATTTTGAAGCCAAAACTATGCCATTGATTGCCGGTGATGTGAGATCTTTCGGTAAAATAGACCGAAAGTTAAATAGATTTATTTCATTAAAGCATTCAGCTTACATTAAATAGTTATAACCAGTGTTGGGACTAACACGATAAAAGTAACACACGTTGCGTAATCAGATTACTTTTTTCGAGTAATGAGTAAAGTAATGCAAAAAAATATATTTTAGACCATAATATTTGAATACATTTTTAAATAAATCGCCTGTCAATCAACTCGCTAACACACATGCACATCAACATTTGGTTAAGTGAAACGCAGTTGATTCACATGTTAATATACACTAAATTATAAAAACTTGTTTAGGCAGATATTATAAGAGGGATTATAAGACAAGTCTTCCACTGGCCACAACATGGCACACAGGGTGAAATACTCGATCAATCCATTGACTTATGCAGCCGAACTGCTCCGTGTTACAGCTCACCATAACTGGGAGAATAGGATGAGTAAAGACTCTGGATCAGTCGCACTGAGCAACTAACGTAAAAGTAAAGTAACACTTTACTTTCCATAGAACATTTTATTTTAATTAATTAAATTCTTTAAGGAGTAGCATAATATTCATATAATATTCAATATAACATAAAAGAGTTACTTTTAAAAGGGATATAAATTATAAGAAAATTTCAAATGATCTCAATGTAACTGTTATGTTGTTTTCCAACATAAACATTACACATTTAAAATATTGTAACTTTTTTAATATAGTCATGCAATAATGTATCTCTTAACTGATATTTGTGCGTTATGCACTTTTGAGACACTCCCTAACTTGGATTGCTTTTGCTGGGATCACTGTTTTGTGTTTTTCACTTTTGATGTTTAAAACAATTAGATTTAGCGAATGATCATACATACTTTTGCTAGTATGATTTACAGTGTTATCTGAACGAGACAGCATGAACCGCCACTGTTTTGCAATTACATACAAATTAACGACAAAGGAATGATCGAATATCTAATGAATATCCGATATAAAAACAACTTTTCCGCAGTTGTTTGCCTCGCATCTATGTTCTTGCATGTTGGGATTTCAGATCGGACGGTTTCCTTTCAAAGCCCTACATGACTGGAAAAGTTCTTGTTTTAGTGCAACGGTTGATTAACAAGTAAGTGGGCAGAGCGTCACTGCTGTTCAAATATATTTAAAAGCCTTTGCATTTATACTTCAAGCTTAATTTTTTTCACGTTTGTTTTTGACCACCTCCAGATGTGGTTGAAGTGTGCAAGTGTCTAAACGTTTTGGACCATGTTTTCACTTTTTCTTTACTTTGTTCCATTTCAAACAGTCTACCTTTGTCTTACTATAGCTATACTATGCCCAGATTTCATTTTAAAACCAGGTGTAAACTGGGCCACAGGTTTATTATATGCTCAATGTCAACTTTAATGGTCAGTACTCCTTTCGTAGACCACAATGTGACACAGAGTGTGTCAAAAAAAATTTTCTTGTTCACACTACTGTTAATGGTTCTTCTTGACTATTGTTTTGACAGCAACATAATTAAATGAACATTATATTGATCATGGGCTTCTCTTTGGAGTTTGGAGTCAAGCATTCAGCTATTCTGGTGATTTGCAAAGTATCACCAGACAAAGTAGCTTTGCCTAAAAAGCATCTGTGTAAAGCCTGAATGTAAATGTACTCTATGAAACTAATTGCTACCAAAGGTTGCCATACAATTAAATGTCTGGATTGGTTCAGCTTTTATATAAAATTCTTAATAAATTCTGTCAAAATGTTCAGTTCAGTATATTATTGCCAATAATGGTACACACCATAATAACACCATTAATTTGACTCTGTCTGTAATAGTAAGAGAGAGAGAGAGAAAAGTTTAAGAATTAGAAAGATGTGTCAGGGTGTGTTGTTTAATGAAAGCAGAAAACAAGGGACACTCAAGGCCAAAAAAATACTTTGGTCAGACATAGATGCTAGGCGTCTGCGTACAGGACGCTTGACGTAAATTTGGTCATCAGCAGAATGCTCGAGAACTGAATGCATGTAGCCCGATTTTTCTAACAGTATACATTCTGTACAACAGCAACAACAACAACAAGCATGATTAAAAACTTATAATTACTACATTAAATGAAAACATTTATGCAAATGTTTTTGCTAAAATAAAAGATGTAATGTTCTGTAACTAAAATATTATAACAAAATATAACATGAGTGTTTACATGGAAAATTAATCCTCACTTTAAAATCAAATTCTGGACGTCCGTCACACATTCATGAGTAATGAGAGAGCATGTGCTCATGAATATTCAACTAATATCAGGATTTTAACATTTGAGTTTGTTTCTCACCAAAACCCATTTTATCTCTTCAGAAGACTTGAAGTATGAAGCCACATGGACTACTTTTATGATGCTTTTGGGTCTTTTTTAAGCTTTAAAGTGAGGCACTGTCCACTGCAAATGTCTTGAGAAGATTGTCCATGATATTCATTTTAACATCTAAAGTGGGGAGAAATTGAAAGCAATATGGGGTAGATACAGAGTATTTGGGGAAAGCTAGAGGGAGCGAATAATGTGTGAGGAAGCAAAACAGTCTAGTGAGAGGAAGAAAGAGAATCAAGGATGAGACAAAGGACAATAGAATTGGAACACAATTGCTGACAGTGGAGGTCACAACAGGTGTCTGACCCCTGACAAGCCCTCTCAGCCTTTAGTAATAGGCTGCAAAGTTAACCGTTTCCTTCTCCAGCCATGCTTTGTAAACAGCACTTTCTTTCGCCCAGGGTTCAGACAGATGGCTTTGTGGATAACAGAGGGAAAATAGCAGTGATTATGTTTGAATCAGTCTGAGAGCTGTTATTAGCCAGCCCTTTATTTATTCCAGTCCATTCACACCACCAAAATGTACATTGACTTATAATGTTCTTTTTCCATGCTGTTTGTGAAACAGTGGACGTGAACATAAATATGAAATGTTGTCTGATATGAAGGCAAAGATATTTGCAAAGGTCTTCTTCCATTGGTACCATCCCTCTTTAGAATTTTATAGTCACTAGTGCTGTAACTAACAATTATTTTGATCATTGAATAATCTTCGATTAATTAGATATTTGTTTTAATTCCCCTGTATTTAAAAAAAAATAAATATATATATATATTTATGAAAAAGAATAGAAATAAAAGAGCTATACAATGTGTATAAAAATATAAATATGTATATAGATCTAAATGTTACAAAACAGAGTGAATATAGTTTTGTATAAATTGTATATTGTTTGGCCACAGTTTGGAGGCAGCAGGACCAGTGGCGTGTCAGGGACATTATTTAGTGTGGGGCTAAATGTTTGAAACATTGACGAATATTTCCAAATTCTGTCATTTTAACCTAGTGCATGAGTTTTAAATTCACTCTTTGTCCTCACATTCCCTCTGTGCATGTGCACTGTTCATTCCCTGGTATTAATATGTGTTAAGAAGCGTATTAACTGGCACCATCATAATTTTTGTCTCTTTTGTGTTTGGATTTTGAATAGAGAGTATCTGATTTCATGACAACATACATCAAACATTACTTCAGTGTGTTAATGTATGATAATAAATCACAAACTACATAATAAAAAGAAAACGCACAAAAGCAGTGCATCATTTCAGCCAATTATGCATGCATTTTATATAAGCGCAAACATCATGTTTAGAGCAGAAATGTTCATTATTTTATTGGAGTAACTATGTTAACTAAGCTTCACAGATGTGCTTGTTACAATTTATGTTCACATCAGTGACTGTAAAGTTCTGTGAACTTGTGCATGTGTGTATGAGCTTTAACCGGCAAAGTTTAAAAACCTTGTTTTAGCACAGCGGTTGATTTACAGGCAGAAGTTTCACACAATAGAACTAATTGGTTTCACTGGACTTAAACAAGGGGAGTCAAAATATCTATCACAAATTCTCTACTCTATCACAAAATCTACTGTCATGTATGTGCCATTAAATTGGTTGCTTCACTCCTCAATGCCCTAGTACTTATAAAATGAAAACAAGTATGACTGATAAAAATAGATCATGGCAGAAATTTTACAGAGAATGATGTATAAAGACTTTTTTGTAGTGTAACCTCTGAACGTGATGCCACAAAATCATCCCTAATAATTTAATCTCAACACAAAACACCACTAAAACATGCACATCCATGTCAAAAAGCTCAAGCAACCATGAAAGTAAACCACAATTAATCAAATCGTCAAAGGTTGTGCATAATATCTCAATAACTCGAATGAACAGCATAACAAAGCTAATTTAGTAATATTTAGTCATTTAGTCATTATAATCGACATATCTACATATACAAACCAATGCATCAACACAACACCTCAACGCAATGGAATTAAATTCATTGAAATGATGAGTGTGCACTATAACTAATTCATCCAGCAGCACATTAGAATAAAATTCGCTTTTAAAACGCAGGTCTACTCTGCACTCGAGCGGTAACTTCCGAGGTGCATGTCAACAGCTTGACATACATATGATCAAAGCTTTTGATTGGCTCAGGAACAAAGGCAAATGTGCCCCTCTGGCCATCGTTGAATGCTCATTGCACATGCGCATGCCATTTTCCAGATCTCTGTTGATTAACACTGAGGATGAAGAGCTAGCCCCACGCATAGCAAATTACAAAGATTAAATGGTTTTACGCAACAGACATTAATAATAATAGAATTTCTCAAAATAATATTCACTTTTTTCTTGTATAATGGACATAAAGCATGTTTAAAGTAAGATCTTCTCCTTGCATGCTGCACATGCACATAATTGATAATGAAATTTGTTGTTGAGTATTTTCTTATCATCGATTATATCGATTTTATCAATTAGTTGTTGCAGCACTAAAAGTCACAAAAGTTAAACATGATATACAGTTGTATGTCCCGCCCCCGGACATACGGGTATAAAGGCGGGGAAATGCGTCTGTTTCATTCAGTATTTCATCAGTTTTTTTCGGAGCCGATGATCGTGTATGCAGCGAGCTGCGAGTCACACACCTGTTCCTCTTACCTCTGGTCGAATCTGCTGTTGGATCTACAGTGCACATCAGCGGCTTTCTCTTTCTCTGCATGGCAGTGCAGTTTGCCCCTGGGTGCTTCCTTCAACCGAAGAAACACCACTCCAGCCACCCCCCGCGTCGCTCCTTCTTCCCACGGAATTGAGGACGACGCGACTGGTGATGGAGGCGTTCCGGGGATGGCAGCGGGCGCGGTTTCACTGGGTACGTCCCCGCGAAACTCCCGCCACCCGGCACGCTCGTTGACTTCCGTCCAGGGCTCGAGACAACAGCGGCTCGCCTCACCGCCAGCCTACCTATCCTCTTGAGCCCCCCGAGCTGGATGAGCTCGCCGCTGCATCTGACGCGGAGGACTCGTCTGGGCTGCCGCATTCGGGCCAGCAGGCTGAGGCTGACCCACAGATGTCCGACATGCTTGCCCGGGCCGCCGCCAGCGTGTTGTTAGACTCGAACACTCCGTCCTCCCCACAGCCGTCGCGGCTGGATGATTGGTTCCTGGGGTCTGCGCGCCGCTCACAGCCACGCCCCCCTCCATGCATGATGAGCTGACGACTGCACGGAGAGCACCCCTCTCTTCTCGTCACAAAGCCCCTCGCTCATCCGCTCTCACTACCCTCGACGGCAGAGCGACCCACAGGTACACGGTGATTCCCCTGGAGGTCGCCCTGTGCTCCCCTCCAAGGCATGTAGGATGACGTTATCATTGACCACCAAAGCCTACAGCGCCACCGGACAGGCCGCTGCCCAAGGTCTCTACAGCCCTTACTTCATCGTACCCAAGAAAGGCGGTGTCTTACGACCGATCTTGGACTTGCAAGTTTTCAACCGGACCTTACGCAAACTCCCATTTAAAATTCTCACGCAGAAACATATTTTAACTTGCGTCCAGCATCTAGATTGGTTCGCAGCGGTAGACCTGAAGGATGCGTACTTCCACGTCTCAATACTGCCTCGACATCGACCCTTTCTACGGTTCGCGTTCGACGGCCAGGCGTATCAATACAAGGTCCTCCCCTTCGGCATGTCCCTGTCCCCTCGCGTCTTTATGAAGGTCGCAGATGCAGCCCTTGCCCCTCTCCGAGAAGCCGGCATTCGCATACTCAACTACCTCAACGACTGGCTCATCCTGGCCCACTCCCGAGAGTTACTATGCACCCACGGGGACCAGGTGCTCAGGCACCTCAGCCGTTTAGGGCTTCAGGTCAACTGGGAAAAGAGCAAGCTCGCCCCGGTTCAGAGCATCTCTTTTCTCGGCATGGAGTTAGACTCAGTCTCAATGTCAGCGCGCCTCACCAACGAGCTCGTGCAGTCAGTGCTGAAATGCCTCACCACTTTCAGGCCAGGCACAACATCTCATTGGCCTTTTTTCATAGAGCAGAGGTATATTCGGTGCTCAAGAGAGAAGCCTAGTGTCGCATCTTCGACACAACATCTCATTCCCTCCATCAGGGATCGGAGGTTACATCCGTAACCTAGACGTTTTAGATAATAGCAATGCAAATTAAAGTGGTTGGACATTTTCCCTTCAATGTTAATTGGATTAAGGAATAATTTTGTGTTATGAGTAATCCATCTATCCATTTATTACATGACTTTCTGGAATATTGACTGGTTAATTCCAGCATTGGGCCTTCAAATATTTCAGAATAATAACCACAGTTCATAGCAATGCTATGTGAATGAGCACAAATCAGGGAAATCTATGTTTTCTACAAAGCTTTGCCTGTGTCTCTCATGTTACTGAAAGAAGTTTGTTTGAAATCTTTGTAAATGTATTAAAAATAAAAATCATATGTACATAAGTATTCACAGCCTTTGCCATGACACTCAAAATTGAGCTCAGGTGCATCCTGTTTCCACTGATAATCCTTGAAATGTTTCTAAAACTTGATTGGAGTACACCTGTGGTAAATTCAGATGATTGGACATGATTTTGAAAGGCACACACCTGTCTATATAAGGTCCCACAGTTAATAATGCACAGTTAATCAGAGCACAAACCAAACCATGAAGTCCAAGGAATTGTCTGTAGACCTCCGAGACAGGATTGTATCGAGGCACAGATCTGGGGAAGGGTACAGAAACATTTCTGCAGCATTGAATGTCCCAATGAGCACAGTGGCCTCCATCATCTGTAAATGGAAGAAGATTGGAACCACCAGGACTCTTCATAGAGCTGGCCGCCTGACCAAACTGAGCGATCGGGGAAGAAGGGCCTCAGTCAGGGAGGTGAACAAGAACCCGATGGTCACCCTGACAGAGCTCTCTGTAGAGAGAGGAGAACCTTCCAGAAGAACAACCATCTCTGCAGCACTCCACCAATCAGGCCTGTATGGTAGAGTGACCAGACGGAAGCCACTCCTCAGTAAAAGGCACATGACAGCCCACCTGGAGTTTGCCAAAAGGCACCTGAAGGACTCCCAGACCATGAGAAACAAAAAAATCTGGTCTGATGAAACCAAGATTGAATCTTTTGGCCTGAATGACAAGCGTCATGTCTGGAGGAAACCAGGCAATGCTCATTACCTGGCCAATACCATCCTACAGTGAAGCTTGGTGGTGGCAGCATCATGCTGTGGGAATGTTTATCAGCAGCAGGAACTGGGAGACTAGTCAGGATCGAGGGAAAGATTAATGCAGCAATGTACAGAGATATCCTTGATGAAAACCTGCTCCAGAGCGCTCTGGACCTCAGACTTCATCTTCCAACAGGACAACGACCCTAAGCACAGAGCCAATATAACAAACGAGTGGCTACGGGACAACTCTGTGAATGTCCTTGAGTTGCCCAGCCAGAGCCCAGACATGAACCCAATTGAACATATCTGGAGAGATCTGAAAATGGCTGTGCACCGATGCTCCCCATCCAACCTGATGGAGCTTGAGAGGAATGGGAGAAACTGCCCAAAAATAGGTGTGCCAAGCTTGTAGCATCATACACAAAAAGACTTGAGGCTGTAATTGGTGCCAAAGGTGCTTCAACAAAGTATTGAGCAAAGGCTTTAAATACTTATATACATGTGATTTTTCTTTTCTATTTCGTTTTTTATTTTTAATAAATTTGCAAATATTTCAAACAAACTTCTTTCACGTTGTCATTATGGGGTATTGTTTTTAGAATTTTGAGTAAAATAATAAATATAATGCATTTTGGAATAAGGCTGTAATATAACAAAATGTGGGAAAAAGTGAAGTGCTGTGAATACTTTCCAGATGCACTTTAGTCTAACCTCTGATACAAGAACGAGTTTTTTTTGCGATAATGACCAGCTGGCTCTACAATATCCCTCAGATGTTAACCAATTTATTCACCACATTGTAATTTTTATTGAATCAAAACATACCCACCAGAAACTCATAAATAATTGAAACCTACATGTAATATAGGCATTTATTTAATTTAATCTCAACAAGACTGTAACAAATTCAGGCTTGGAGATGGAAGGGAGGAGATGGAGAGCAGTGATGCAGTAAAGTAAAGCTCTTTATTTCTCTGCCTTCAACACTCTGCTTTCACTCTTCTAGGTGCCTTTTTCAGTTCAATCAGATCAGTGCAACAAATATTTTGTCAACATAAACTTCTCTGAGTCTTCAGCTTCTCAACAAAATATAACACTCAGTAAGAGTGACTTTCCCGTCTGGCGGTGGCATGCCACTCTACCCATGCTCACTGAAATTAGAGACGGGTGTTAGACATAATTTAGCTCAGGTGCAAGCGCACTTACCTCTTTCTCTCTCTCCGGATGGGTGCTCGACCACGGCCCCACTGCCACATATCCCCACCGCCCAACTCAGGCCAGGGACCCGTCCAGCCTGCCTACCACTCCCCCCATTTCTGGAAAGGAAGTTGGTGACCAAATACATGGTCAACATAAACTTCTCTGAGTCTTCAGCTTCACAGCAAAATTCTCAGAGGCAAAGAGAGCAGAACTGTTTTGAATTCAGTTGAATATTTTCTCATAAACTCACAGCACTCTGTCTCAAGTATCCAGATCATTTTAAACCATTTTATTTTGTATCTGTTTTATCTACATGTGCTTCCAAAGAAAGTGTTTTAAGGTATTCTGCCAAACTTTAGTATATATTATGTCATTGCCTTCATTAACTTGCTCGGAATTATTCTGTTACAGCAGTACTTAACCTTGAGCAAATCACAATGTGTTGGCTGTGTTTTGTGTTAGGCAGACACTGTCCTTTTCTCACCTTATTTAAAAATGGTTTTACTTTCTATAGAGAGCAGAAGGTTGGCTGGGCTTATCTCCGCTGGTAATGAGTTCATATATTGCAGGGGGTTTGAATTTTTGCTTTCCTGGTGAGATTAAAACAGTTTGGTGTTCACAGTTGTGGAAATCAATGTTGTCTTTAGGAAATTGCTGCTCCTTCCCCCTTATGAAATAGACAACTGAAGGTCAATATTATTCATAGTATTTTATTCACTGTATTTGTGAGCACCATTTATTTAGTAGATTTTACATACAAAAACTACACATCACCCATTTCTGCAGGGAGGGATGCATCACCTACCTCTGAACATGGCTGCTAATTTTAGTGTCATAATTGAGTTCATTCTCCTCTCATCAGTCATGAGATGGTCTGATACAGGGCTTCATTGCCCACTCAAAGGATGTGTTCTCAAAGGACCTGTAGCTGTATGAGCCGTGTATTATCAATCTCACAAAGAGGTTCACTGGGTGTCATCTGCCTTGTATCAAACAGCAGTTTGGCTCCAGGAAGAGAAACAAGAAAGAAAATGTTACAATCTTCCCTCTCTGCCCTCCACTTTTTCAACTTCTCCATTATGGAAAACAATTCAGTGCAAACAAGACTAAAGGTACCTGCCATCCCTGTGCTGATGCCCTCTGTAATGACCTGTCCAAATTTTGTCTCTCTTGTGAGAAAACACAAAATCATGTGTTTCGTATCCGGATAGTATCCAGATATTCTTTTGCTGGACTACATTAACACTTTGCATTCCTGTGCATCTACAATATAATAGATTGTATATACCAATATATAACCCTGCTGCAGTGCAAATGTAAACTTCATGGGGCTCTGTGATAGTAATGTCAAATTCACAAATAAATTATCTGAGTGGTCTAATGACCAATTCAATTCTTTAGAATATGTCATATCAGTTCGCAAATTGGTCTGAATGATTTGTTTTGCAAATCTAAATCACAAAAGAAGCACCCTAGGATCATCATAGAGAGTTCACTGGGGGACTAAGCCTCTTCTCTCTTCCAACCAGCATCACACCTGGTGACAGATGTAGCACAACCTCTGTTACATTTTTACCTGTGTAGTTGTAAGCAGATAACATAAATGTATTATCATTTACACCTTCGTCTAATGTGGTCAGGATCCGTCCCTGACCACTTCCGAATGTAGTTTCAGCGACCCTCCACTCTGTAACCCTAACAGCAAAGACTTTCTTACTTTTCTGAATAGCACAACATGTATATTCTACATAATTCTTAATTGAGCACAGTGCTTTTCACAAAATAACTACAACCATATAAAAATGTTTGGGTAATTTAAATTATGTTAATCGTTTCTGAAAGTTACCAATCTTCTAAAAAAACATCAGGGCTCGTTGTACAAAACTTCTCAGAAACGCTCTTAAGAATAGTCGTAAACTTTGACTTATAAGTGTCAAAAATTTGTATCAAAAAGTAGGACTTGTTAAAGAGTAGGAGCTTTTAATAAAGAAGATAAAAGCAACTTTTAGCAAAGTCTTATCTTGATTCTTAAGTGCTGACTAAGATGACACTTAAAGATATAGTTCACCCAAAAATACAAATTCTCATCATTTACTCACCCTCATGCCATCCCAGATGTTTATTACTTTCTTTCTTCTGCTGACCACAAACCAAGATTTTTAGAAGAATATTTCGGCTCTGTAGGTCCAAAATAAAAACATAAGGCAGCATAAAAGTAATCCATAAGACTCCAGTGGTTTTAAATCCATATATTAAAGCAATATGATTGATGTGGGTGAGATAAATATTTAAGTCCTTTTTTACTATATATCTCCACTTTCCACTTTCACATCCATATTCTTTTTCTTTTGTTTTTGGTGATTTGAATTCTTTGTGCATATCGCAACCTACTGGGAAGGGAGGAGAATTTATAGTAAAAAAGGACATAAATAATTATCTGTTTCTCACCCACACCTATGATATCCCTACTGAAGATATAGATTTAGCCACTGAAGTCTTAGATACCTTTATATGCTTTTTGGACCTTCAAAGTGAATCGTTTGAAGTTCAAAGATTTCTGTCAATAATTCACTTTGTATGGACCTACAGAGCTGAGATATTCTCCTAAAAATATTTTTTTGTGTTCTGCAGAAGAATGTCATACACATCAGGGATGGCATGAGGGTGCGTAAATGATGAGAGAAGTTTACAAGTAAAACTTAAAGTAGGCTTCATTAAACAGCATAAGGATTCTGTCAAAGCACCTGACACCCCACACATGAGCATCTATAAAGCTTTTTATATAAAGTGCTTGGGTCAGGTTTGGTTGGGCTCTTTTCAGATTCAGCTCTGTAATACATTTTCACAACTGTAAAGAGACCACTGACAGAGAGAGGGTCTCCATGCTAGAGTACAGATACAGTATCTAACTAATCATAATGATACTCATTGTTGAGTATTTTCCTCATTGATTTTTGTAGTTTTAATGGCATTTAGATTTTATTAATTAGGTGTCATAGCCCTCTGAAAGCTTAGGCATGAAGCTCATCACATTTTTTATACACTTAATGTTGCTCTACATCCACAATAATATGTTTTGACGTATTAAATGAATACAAAAATGGGTCCAATACCAATTTTGGCCAAATTCCACCATAGTAATGTACAACACATACTTCTTTTGTTGTAGAATGTGTTTTCTCTGCATAACTCCAATTTTACTCTAAGCAGCTTTATGCATGCTCATCTGAAGTATAATTAAATGTATGACCAAGCTGTTTTTCTCTTTCTGTCTTTCTTCTGTAGACAGCTCAGACAGTGTTGTTGGTTGTCGCTGCTTTCCTCATCTGCTGGATGCCACACCATATCATAGCTATGTGGGTACAGTTTGGCCAGTTCCCCTTGAATGATGCTTCGTTTGCCTTTCGCATCATCTCTCACTGCCTGGCTTATGGAAACTCCTGTGTCAACCCCATTCTTTATGCCTTCCTCTCTGAAAACTTTAGAAAAGCCTGCAAGCAGGTCTTCACGTGCCATATTTTTTACTCTCCTCCGCCAGCTGGGAAAGTGGTGCGCATTCGCATGGAAAACTTCTCTATGACACATTCCACTACAAACATATGAGACTTAAAACTTGTTAGAGATTAAAAAGGGCAAAAAAAAATTGTTTCTGCTTCAGTTTTCTAACAGAGATGTGACTTAACAAAGACAGAATAAATGAAGGGGATTTGTATTTAAGTTACCTTGAGAAAGAAAAAGCCCATATAATGCCTCAATTCATCATGTATCAAAGGCATTTGCATGTAAAAACAATTTATTGTGAACTCTTTTAAAAGTGTTTAAAATGTGTTTAAAAGTCATTTAACTTATTTTGTTAATGCTAAATATGTTTAATATGTGTTTAGGATAGTTCGCCCTAAAATGAGTATTTTCAACATTTACTCGCTCTCAAGTTGTTTAGAATGTGAATTACTTTCATTCTTACGTAGAACACAAAAAGTCTAAATGTTAGAGACTGACCTTTCATTGTATATTTTTCCACACAATGAAAGTACAGGGTGACTAAGGCTAACATTCTGCATTTTTGTTTTACACAGCAAGAATAAAGTCATACAGCTTTAGAAATATGTGAGGGTAACTAAATAAAGACACATTTTCATTTTGGGGTAAATAATGGCTTTAATGTTTTTGAAATGAATTAAAACCTCTGTAAAAATTCAGAGCTATTTAATCATAGGATAATTTTGTAAATATGTTTGATAGACTCACTCTTCAAGAACATGATGTGCATGAACCATAGTAGTGGTTTGAACATCATTTTATGTAGTGTATGTGTGGAAATTTATCAAACTTAGATTTAAACTTCACTATTCAATTGTATGATGTAATTATGTACTTCAGTAATATTGGTTAACATGTATTATGTCCAGTTTTATGGTTCTACTATATATATTCATTATGAAATCTGATAGTATTCAAGGTGTCTGCCTTAAACATTAAAATAAATATAAATACTTAATTCATGTTTCAGTTTGTCAGAGTTGGTTAATGTTTAAAGGGGATGTAGCTATCTGTTTCCAAATGCTTATGGTTAACTGTTTGACATACCAGACATTGTCCTAAACAAAAGACCAGTGGAAACTCTTTGTGTGTGTGCATCTCTCTACTATATCTATAACTCATGCCTCTCTGTGAGATACCAGGACAGAAGCTCTTATAAACACAGATTCTTTTTGGAATCAGGAATGAGTCAAGACATTTTCAAAGCTTATGTACTTTCCTTTGAAGTGACAAGAAGCAAAGAACTGGCTGGATGGCACATTTTCCGACAGGTCAGTTTCCTGTAGAGTAAATGTGATTGCATAAGACACTACTATCATCAAAGTCATTCACTTGTGGCTTTAATCCTCGCAGAATACAAATACAGTTCAACACACTTCTTACAAAAATGTCATGTCATTTTATTGTGAGAGCAGTTGAACTGGTTTTGTATTCCAGAAGGATTAAAGCCACGAGTGAATGGCTTTGATGACAATACTCCAGCCTTATAGATGACAGGGCACAGAGCTCTAACTAACCCTAAAATGGCACTATTTTTGCACAGTTCACATCACATTTGTATGACACAAGCAGGGTTGGGAGGTTTACTTTATAATGTATTCCACTACAGATTACTGAATATATGCTGTAAAATGTCATTTGTAATGTTTTCTGATAGATTACTCAAGGTCAGTAACATATTCTAAATACTTTGGATTACTTCTTCAGCACAGGAAGATTTTTTTTTACTTGTTTTGACTATTAAAAACTCTGCCAGTACAGTGACAAAATACACATGTTAAAAATACATTCTCTGAAAAACCTAATTATCTTATGCAGTGTTGTTTCTAAAACAAGATAAATCAAACTGATCTTGTTTTAAGGATTTTTAGATATTTTTACAAAAGTTATCATCAAGAATAGGATTTTGCCCTAATATCAAAGGTCTTACTAGAAAAAATGTATTATGATCCAATGTGAATTTTATTGATAGTCTGGTAACATGCATGTAAAATTGTTAGAAATAGCATTTTAGCTTAGCTTAAAGCTGACAATTTACACAAGGTTTATTTCAATTTCTTCTGCTCCAAACTTCAATCTTACTTCTCTGTTTGCTCGTATGAATGTAACACATCATAAGAAAGTGTTTCACCACTGTTCAAATGCACTTTGGATCGCATCATTTATATGTTTAAATGTTTCCATCTGAAAGGACTAAATATTAAATGATACAAATGATAATAAAATGCAAAGTAATCTCTTCAGTAATCAAAATACTTTTTGAATGTAACTATTCTAATTACCAATGATTTAAATTGTAACTGTAGTGGAATACAGTTACTTATATTTGGTATTTTAAAAACATAATCCCGTTACATGTATTCCATTACTCCCCAAACCTGGAAAAGTGGCTCTGTGGCCAAAGTTCAGTATTAACTTTATATAAAGATTTACATATTGGATGAATGTTTTAAAAAAATGCCAAATTTTACGTAGCGCCCATACAATAGGTCTGGTAATGCACCTCTGTTTTGTTCTTTCACGAACTTGAAGGTAAGTAGTCAATTATCCCCAGACAAGTTAATTTACAGTAATTAACAACTAAAGATATGCAAACTATTTATCTGTTTTATATATACACACATCCAACAAGGTTACCTTCTTGAGTAAATGCAGAGTATGCATTTTGGTCCAACTGTTTTTGTTGTTTTTCAAACCCAATTATTTACTGCACATTTCAAATTCAACGACGTGAGGGTCACTGTCTAGATTTGTTACAAGGGCATCGTATACGTGATGGTTTGTCTGTCCTTCATGTGTTAGATAATGCATATTATTTACAAAATGGACTTGTGGTTTAGCCAGACCTGGATGTATTTTCCTTTGAATTGAGCCCATCAGAACAGCTCACTGTTTATGTCTTTTCTAATCAATGTTATGAAAACCTTGCTTCTCAATAACACTGCTGCAAAGCTCATATTTATCTCATGGCAACCCTCCTGTTGTGCAGAGATAATAAACAGTTGGTAGTGAAGCGTGAAACCCCACTTTCAGACCTCTCTATCACATTCACTCCCATTAAACAAAAGATAACCACTACAAGCACTAAAATAATCACATAAACAAACCAGCATTGCATCTAAGAAAACAGCACAATATGAAAATATGCCTTATTCAAACATTTTTAGTCTTACCACACTTGGAGTTTAGTGGTCTGGGTCTTGTGCTTTCTTTCAATTAGTCTGTTTGTTATAAAATCCTGTTGTTCTGGGTCACATAACTCACATAATATCATGGTCTGCAAGACACACATAACAGCAGGCATGAGGCTGGCAAACATAAATGAAATATATTTCCAAACGTCTCAAAATAATTCAATCAGCAGCAATTTGTGTGTTTGTAGGAATAGTCAACCCCAAAATGAAAATTATACCATGCTTTACTCACCCTCATGTTCCAAACCCATATGATTCTCTTCTCTGGAGAGAAGCACAAAAGGAGATGTTAGGCAGAAAATTGGTGAGTAAAAGATGATAGAATTTGTTATTTTTGGATAAACTATCCTGGTACTACTTTACAATAAGGTTCTATACATTCACATTAGTTAATGCATTAGGAACCGCAAACTAACAATGAACAATGTATATTTTTACAGCAATTATTAATCTTTGTTAATGCTGGTTAATTATAAATACAATTGTTCATTGTTAGTTCATAGTGCATTAACTAATCTTAATCCTTAAACTCATACCTTGGGTCTTCATTGAGACCTCATTCCACACCATTGACCTCAATAATTCTTTGGATTTGTGCCCACACCTCTTTAGTATTCTTCAATCTATCTCTTATAAATAATGTGACACACAAAAAAGCCAAAATTGCAAAACAAAAAACTAAAAAAATAAAATAAATTATATATATATATATATATATATATATATATATATATATATATATATATATATATATATATATATATATATATAATTGTTTGAGCACCAAAAGGTAATAGGGACCCGAGGTATATAAGTTTTGTTTATTTTTTCACTTCCATAAATTATATTTTTATAAGTATTTCATATCTATAAGTTTACTGTCATCTAGGAAATCTATTTATTTGTGTATTACAAGATAAAGTAGAAATATATAACTATAATATACTATATCACATTTATTTTCTGGGCAACAATGAACTATCAACAATGGTGTATTATCTGTATGCGTGTACACATGTAATATATACACTCACCTAAAGGATTATTAGGAACACCATACTAATACTGTGTTTGACCCCCTTTCGCCTTCAGAACTGCCTTAATTCTATGTGGCATTGATTCAACAAGGTGCTGAAAGCATTCTTTAGAAATGTTGGCCCATATTGATAGGATAGCATTTTGCAGTTGATGGAGATTTGTGGGATGCACATCCAGGGCACGAAGCTCCCGTTCCACCACATCCCAAAGATGCTCTATTGGGTTGAGATCTGGTGACTGTGGGGGCCATTTTAGTACAGTGTTCAAGAAACCAATTTGAAATGATTCGAGCTTTGTGACATGGTGCATTATCCTGCTGGAGCCATCAGAGGATGGATCCATGTTCTCATTCTGTTTACGCCAAATTTTGACTCTACCATCTGAATGTCTCAACAGAAATCGAGACACATCAGACCAGGCAACATTTTTCCAGTCTTCAACTGTCCAATTTTGGTGAGCTCTTGCAAATTGTAGCCTCTTTTTCCTATTTGTAGTGGAGATGAGTGGTACCCGGTGGGGTCTTCTGCTGTTGTAGCCCATCCGCCTCAAGGTTGTGCGTGTTGTGGCTTCACAAATGCTTTGCTGCATACCTCGGTTGTAACGAGTGTTTATTTCAGGCAAAGTTGCTCTTCTATCAGCTTGAATCAGTCGGCCCATTCTCCTCTGACCTCTAGCATCAACAAGGCATTTTCAGCCCACAGGACTGCCGCATACTGGATGTTTTTCCCTTTTCACACCATTCTTTGTAAACCCTAGAAATGGTTGTGTGTGAAAATCCCAGTAACTGAGCAGATTGTGAAATACTCAGACCGGCCCGTCTGGCACCAACAACCATGCCACGCTCAAAATTGCTTAAATCACCTTTCTTTCCCATTCTGACATTCAGTTTGGAGTTCAGGAGATTGTCTCGACCAGGACCACACCCCTAAATGCATTGAAGCAACTGCCATGTGATTGGTTGATTAGATAATTGCATTAATGAGGAATTGAACAGGTGTTCCTAATAATCCTTTAGGTGAGTGTACATGTTATTTCTTACTCAAGGTGGTGCTGTTGTTTCAGTGACTGACATGAATTACATTTGACATTACTATTTGATGAAGAAACAACATTGAAGTAAACTATAGCAAGTACAACACATGAACAGTATGATATAGCTTCAAACCTGTCATTTGGGTGTGTAAGTTGTGCCTCTATTTAGACTCAACAAGTTCCTGAGAAAATACATGCAAGATAAACAAAAGTCACACATATATTACACAAGTGTTGATTGTGTTATGTGTAGTAATGAATCCTGGTGTTGATTTGTCCTGATTTGTTGCATTATCAATTTAATTTATGAAAAATAAAACATAAATTATATCTAAATATCATTTTGTTTTCTAATTCTCTTGAAAATATTTTTTTACATTTTACATTATCTGGGCATATTGTACATCTATTTTTGATAGATGTAAGTGTCAGGTCTCTAAAGACCCAAATATGTAAGTGTGCATTTGCATTTAAAGGTTAAAATATACAACTTTTGATTTAAAAAATGTATTACTATATGTTGAAATTAACATTAATCAAAATAAATGCTGTTAAAGTATTGTTCATTATTAGTTCATGTTAACTAATGAAACCTTAGTGTAAATTGTAACCACTATACCTTCACTACCCATAAAAGTGAAAAGAAGTGTTATCTCATAAGGTTTTATTTTAAAAGGTTTATATTCAAGGTTCAATACAATACATATAATACATATTTATGTTTTTTAAAGGAATATTCTGGGTTCAGTACAGGTTAATCTCAATCAACAGCATATGTAGCATAACATTTGATTAGCACAAAATATAATTTCGACTAGTACGTCCTTTTTTTAAAAAAAGAAAAGCAAAAATCGAGGTTACAGTGAAGCACTTACAATGGTTAACGATTTTTTTAAAGGCAAAAATAAGAAGCTTATCATTTAAAAAATGTAATTTGAAGGGTTTTAGGTTTTTTGACATTACATCGTCATGGCAACAAAGTTGTATAATTAGATATAACTTTACACAGAAAAGGTTAGTAAGCGATGTAATCACACTAAAATCATGTTAACACACATATTGTTTATGTCTTGTGTCTATACTTTTGAAATAGTGTGTATTGTTTACAGATTGGTCCCATTCACTTCCATTGTAAGAGCATCAGATTTTTGCTTTTTTTAATGAAAAGAAGAGCCAAGTCAAAATAATTTTTTGTGGTATTTTGCATTGAACCCGGATTATACATTTAAGACAGACTCATTATTAATGTACATTTGCTCCTTTATTTTCAAGTCTGTTTTATGACTGGGTGTATTAATTTCTGACTCCATCCCTGATAAAGACTTTCTCCTCCTGGCTGCTGTCTCTAATCTCTGCACAAGTTCCACATCCAAGGGGTTCGTAACGAAGCTGAGCACCTCCCCTCCACCTGCTCTCCTTACGCGCCCTGCTTTGTGGATGTAATCCATGTGGGTCTCTGGAAAATTATAATTGTTAAGTCCAACTCTTTGTGCATCCAAGCCTCTTGTCAGTACATGTCAGTGCATATTAGAACATCAACATTTGCTCTATGAAAGTTTCTGAAGATTCCCTCTCTCATGGCCGCTGACATCTCTCCCTGGAGCCTCATGTGACGAATGCCCATTCCCTCCACTGAGAATCCCAGCCAGTTCACCCTGAGAAACATCTGCTTTACATGTGGCATGAGATAATGCAGCATCAGGCTTTTAACGGTGACCATGCTGTCCAGGTCAGTCACCTTGCTGAGGACCTCTCCCACACCACGGGGAATGTGGCTCCCACTACCATCAGCTGAGTTTTACGGCTGAGCCCAGCCGTATCAGTGAGCCTGGATGCCACCAAGGCATGAGAGAGAATATTGTCAAGCAGGCCTGCAAATCTGACATCAAACATGGTTGTCAATCACAAGGCAGTTTATTGTGCTCAAACTGACGAATCGCTTCCAAAATGCATTCAGCAGGGCACCAGCGGTGGCCACTAAAACATTGGACTGACCGTGAGAGAACGCTGCTTTGATGTTTCCCACACCTCTCCCACCCCCTGCAACTTTGACCACAAACCCAAACTTTGACACAAACCCAATTCAGCGAGCAACAGATGTGACTTGTTCTGCCAGTTCCCTTGATTGGACCACGACCACAGCTTGAATATTTCTCACATGTAAACTGCTCTTTCTACTTTTCAGCCTGCAGATTGTGGATGATGGGAAGGAGGTAAGTGTGACGTCCATGAGTCGTGTGACTTAATTGGTTCTCCCCATTCTAATTGATAATTAGTAGTGATATAAAATGCTGTGTGTTATTTGCTCAAGGGCTCATTGGGATAGCTCCATGTCTTAGGAGTGGCTGGCCCAGTGAGACCTCTTCGATTTATCCTCATGCTTTTCTTACTGTGTAGCGTAAAGTTTTGATATAGTTATATTATTTGCTAATGCTATGTTTTCCCTTTGTTAACCCTAGACCCATGTTACCATCCACGGTTGTGGTGGTTTATGCTTACTGACAATAAAACAATTCTCTTTTGAGTTTACTAAGACCTGTTGTCAGACTCCCCTTTTTATGTTGCGGCTTGTAACGAGCAAGTCGTGACATAAAAATTGGGTGCTCGTCCGAGATTGCTACACGATTAAGTAAATGCATGTTTTCAGCGTGTTCACCTGTAAATGAGGAGATTTCAGTGAGTTAGTGTGTCTCAGCTGGATTTAAAATCCTTCCATCGTGGCACTATTTGTTATTTTCTTTGTTATTTTGCCTTTCTTATTTTTGAAGGTTATTCTGGATGGAGGTTTTAAATCTCTGTCGGGGGTACGCTTCGAGCTTTTGGTTTGAAATGCCAATTGTCTTCGAGTTCAGCGTTTAATGCCGCCCCGGGTCCGGTACACCTTTGAAGAGCAGGAAGGATTAGTTAGTTCTGATTTTAGGTAGGAACTGGAATCTCATTTTCATTTAAGGTGACACTGTGTTCTATTCTCTGTATCTGTTGTTTGAGATACCTGCCAAATAAATAGGTAATTTCGGGAATGACTTGTGGTAAGTCTTTGTTTATCTATTAACTAAGGTGGGGTTCGCACCCGGAGCGTGTATGTGAAGATTCCTGGCGAAGTGGCCGACGGGATTTGTATTTTCTAAGCTCTAGTTTAACAGCGTCTCACGCGTGTCTGTACTGCTGTTGTGTTTGCTCTGTTTGTTTTCGTTTGCAGAAATGTCGTCAGTAATTGAAGATTTCTTCATATTTCCTTCGGAAATCTTAATGGAGAAATGTACGAAGGAAGAGCTGTTGCAGATTGCCGAACACTTTGTTGTGGACGTAACCAGTAGTGATAAGAGACATAAGGAAACTCTGATGGAAACTGTGAAAAGCGCACTTTCCGAGCAGGGTATTTTAGAGGTAAGGTCTCAACTTATTCATTCTGAAGAGAATGTAGTCTCTCCTCCTTCTGACACGGACAGTTTAAATGCAAAGTTTGGTGAAATGTCTTTGCTAGAGAAGCAGTTGTGTGTTGATGCGGATAAACTTTGCACCCAGCGTGACGCGTGTGCACTGAAGGAGAAAGAGCTACAAAATGATTTTGAAATCAAGAAGTTACAACAGAATTTAGAATTATGTAAGCTGGAGTTACAGTTTGAGAAGGAAAGGGAAGAAAGATCGTTTCAGCTGAGGAAGCTTGAGTTAGAGCTTAATGCACAAACTGTTGAAGTTCCACTTCACGTTGAACCGGTGCTCGCGACACCTGTGTTTGATGTTTACAAAAACATTAGACTAGTGCCGCCGTTCTTGGAGAAGGAAGTAGAGAAATATTTCTAACATTTTGAGCGTGTTGCACAGTCTTTAAAATGGCCTAAAGAATTTTGGACGTTGCTGTTGCAATGTGTTTTAGTCGGGAGAGCACAAGAAGTGTATTCAGCGCTGACTATAGAACAGAGTAGTGAGTATGAAGTCGTTAAGTCCACTATTTTACATGCTTATGAATTGGCACCTGAAGCATACCGTCAGAAATTTAGGAGCAATTTTAAACCTGAGCAGTGTTCTTATCTAGAATTCGCTAGAGAGAAAGAGAATCTGTTTGACCGCTGGTGTGCCTCAGTAAAAGTAAACACTAAAGAACAGCTTCGAGAACTAATTCTGTTGGAAGAGTTTAAAAACTGTGTTCCAAGATCCATCGCCATGTACCTAAATGAACATAAAGTAAGTACATTATCAGATGCTGCTCTAATGGCAGATGAATTTGTCCTCACCCATCACATTTTTGTCAGTCACTCAGATCAGAGTAGGTCTAGATTGAGTGTCTCTGCTAAAAATAAAAAGCTTGTGAATGTTACGTCAAATTCTGCTGACAATACCTCAGCTACACGCACAAAAGGTGAGTTAGTTTGCTTTTATTGTAAAAAGGCAGGACATAAAATTTCGGACTGTATTATTCTCAAAAGAAAGAGAAAGCTGCTAAACCTGTTGGTTTAATTTCCACATCAGGTAGGAAACCTACTGGTCAAGTAAATAAGCAGGTCGAACAGGTGGATGTTGAACAGGTGGATGTGAAGAATGTTAAAAATGACTCTGATTTTTCACCATTCCTCTCTGAAGGGACTGTGTCGTTGCCTAATTCTGAGGAGACTGTGCCGGTACGTATTCTCAGAGATACTGGTGCAGCGCAATCCTTTTTGTCGAAAGGACTTTTGTCTTTGTCAGAACGTACTGCTACAGGGACACATGTATTGGTGAGAGGGCTAGAGATGGGGTTCATGGAAGTTCCTCTACACCGCATTTACTTAAATTCCAAACTAGTCTCAGGCGATGTAGTAGTTGGAGTTCGTGAGATGCTTCCTGTTCCTGGAGTCGCTTTCATTCTCGGAAATGATTTAGCCGGGGGAAAAGTCTGGGAAAAGTCAGATGCTGGTGTTCCACCCATAGTAGGTTCTACTGTAGAGAAGTGGGTTGCGTCTTCTGACCGTCCTGATTTATTTCCCGCCTGTGCAATAACTCGAGCGATGGCGAATAAAAATATGCCAGATGAAGTGGAAAATGTTCTTTGCGATACTTTTATGGTTTCTGAAAATGATTCTCAGCCAGAACTTAGTACAGTGTGTCCTGAAGCTGAAAATGTGGTCTCTAAGAATGAGTTACAGTCTGTTGTGGATCGTAAGATGAATAAGTCCGATTCAATATTTGAAAGTCTGTGTATTGGTGATGACCAAAATGACACTTGTTCTTTGTCTCCACTTTATAGTGTGACTCGAGATGACCTGATTAAAGCACAGCAATCAGATGATACACTTCAGGAATTATTCTCTTTAATCCGAGAAGTGGGGGATAAAACGTCATCTCCCTTCTACTTCCTCAAAGATGGTTTGCTGTGTAAACATCAACCTATGAACTCTGATTTTTCACTCGAACCGAGGATCCAAATTGTAGTTCCTCTTAGTTTTCGCCAACCCATCTTACAGCTATCACACCAAGGCATTGCAGGTCACATGGGGGTACGAAAAACCTGTGATAGGGTTCTAAGGAAATTTTATTGGCCTAGAATCAAGAGAGATGTGGTTAACTACGTTCGGTCATGCCATACTTGTCAAATGACTGGAAAGCCGAATCAAAAAGTTCCACCAGCTCCTTTACAGCCTATTGCTGCAGTTACCACCCCTTTCGAACACTTGATTATCGATTGTGTTGGTCCTTTACCACGATCTAAGAGTGGAAATGCTTATTTACTTACGGTAATGTGTCAGTCTACACGTTATCCTGCAGCTTATCCTCTTAGATCGATTACTACTAGAGCTATTCTAAAGGCTTTATCAAGTTTCATGTCTATTTTTGGCATTCCAAAAATTATACAATCTGATCAAGGCTCGAACTTCATGTCTCGACACTTTTCTAAAGTTATGCGACAACTAAAAATCAAACACAATATCGCCAGTGCTTATCACCCTCAGAGTCAGGGAGCGCTAGAGAGATTTCATCAGACTCTTAAGTCACTTTTGAGATCTTATTGTGTTGAACTGGATTGTGACTGGGAGGAAGGACTTCCGTGGTTGTTACTATCTATTCGTGAGGTCGTGCAAGAGAGCGTAGGCTTTAGCCCTAATGAGTTAGTGTTTGGACACATTGTTAAGGGTCCCATTGCTGTCTTGGCAGATGAGTGGACAACTTCCGAGCCTCCCGAGAATGTTTTGGATTACGTAAGTAGTTTTCGTTATCGACTCTATGAAGCCAGAGCTATTGCTCTACGAAAACTAGGTAAGTCTCAAGCGAAAATGCAGAGGTTGTTTGATCGCAAAGTAAAGTCCAGAAAATTTCAAACTGGTGATCAAGTGCTGGCATTGTTACCTGTGTTGACAAGTCCTTTTCAGGCTAGGTTTGCTGGACCTTATACGATTGCGAAGTGCCTCTCCAATAATAATTATGTGTTAAACACGCCAGAACGCGAAAGAAAATACAGGTTTGTCACATTAATTTATTGAAACCATACGTGAATCCCGTACCTTATTTGTCTGTTGGTATGGTGACAACTACTGAAATGGTTGAGCCAAGTGTTTTAGACACATCGGAAGAGATTGCTGACAGTCCAGAGGAGACGAAAGGTCCTTCTCGTGGAGAAGTGGAAGGACGACTGAATAACTCGGAAATTCTTGCTAATTTTGCTTACCATTTGTCTCATCTGTCCGAATCAGAGAAGACGGATATAATAAAGTTGGTAAGTTCGTTTCTCTCTCTCTTTTCTGATGTTCCGACTCGAACTCACGTCGTTGAGCATGACATTGATGTTGGTGTAGCTCAACCAGTAAAGCAACATGCATATCGGGTAAATCCTATCAAAAGAAAATTACTCCAAAAAGAAGTGGAGTATTTACTTGCTCATAACTTCGCAGAGCCCAGTTTTAGTTCTTGGAGCTCTCCGTGTATTTTAGTGAGCAAGCCTGATAATTCATATAGTTTTTGTACTGACTACAGGAAGCTAAATACCTTAACAAAACCGGACTGTTATCCTTTGCCTAGAATCGATGATTGTGTTGACCGTGTTGGCTCTGCACAATTCATTAGCAAATTTGATCTTCTGAAAGGATACTGGCAAGTTCCTCTAACATCTCGCGCTAAGGAACTTTCTGCGTTTGTTACACCCGATAACTTCCTGCAATACACAGTTATGCCTTTTGGGGTAAGAAATGCTCCCGCTACGTTTCAGCGGCTGATCAATCACGTATTTGCCGGACTAACAGGATGTGAAGCTTACCTCGATGATGTTGTCCTATATAGTTCTTTGTGGTCTGAACACCTTTGTCAGATAAGAGAACTTTTTGAACGTCTATTGAAAGCCAATCTGACAATAAACCTCGCCAAGTGTGAGTTCGGAAAGGCCACTGTGACTTATTTGGGTAAGGTAATTGGCCAGGGTTGTGTAAAACCGATCCACGCAAAAGTAGAGTCTGTCTGTAGTTTTCCCATACCAACTACCCGTCGTGAGTTGCGACGATTTCTTGGGATGGTGGGTTACTATAGAGGCTTCTGTCAGAACTTTGCGGATATAGTTTCCCTGTTGACTGATTTACTAAGCCCCAAGAAACCCTTTAAATGGACAGAACAATGTCAGTATGCCTTCGAGAATGCCAAATCTCTGTTGGCGAATGCACCCGTATTAGTTACTCGAACTCGAGAAACCTTTTCTGCTTGCGGTTGACGCTAGTGCTTATGGTGCTGGCGCTGTTCTGTTACAAAAAGACTCCAACGACATTGAGCATCCGGTCAGTTACTTTTCAAAGAAATTCAATCGACACCAACAAGTATATTCAACGGTAGAAAAAGAGGCTTTAGCTCTTGTTTTAGCCGTTCAACATTTTGAAGTATACTTGAGTTCACTTTATGGTCACATTACTGTGTACACTGACCATAATCCTTTGACTTTCCTGGATCGGATGCGTGGTAAAAACCAAAGAATAATGAGATGGAGCCTTATCTTACAACCTTTTCACTTGGATATTAAACACATCTGTGGCAGAGATAACGTCATCGCTGATGCTCTCTCACGGATATAAGAAGACCCATTAGTGGTGGGCGTCTTTTTTTTGGTTTGTTCTCTCTTCTCTTCTCTTCTCTCCTTTCCCCTCTCTGATGTCCTAGGGCCCAGGATTCTGGGAGCGAAATGGAGTGGAATGCAAAGAGATAAGTATCGATGTACAATAACATTCGCAATGTTTAACCGTAGGTTTGTATGTGTACAATGATTTATTTTTTTTTTTGTCGGTTCTCCAGGGGAACCTCCTTTTGGAGTGGGAGGTGTGACGTCCATGAGTCGTGTGACTTAATTGGTTCTCCCCATACTAATTGATAATTAGTAGTGATATAAAATGCTGTGTGTTATTTGCTCAAGGGCTCATTGGGATAGCTCCATGTCTTAGGAGTGGCTGGCCCAGTGAGACCTCTTCGATTTATCCTCATGCTTTTCTTACTGTGTAGCGTAAAGTTTTGATATAGTTATATTATTTGCTAATGCTATGTTTTCCCTTTGTTAACCCTAGACCCATGTTACCATCCATGGTTGTGGTGGTTTATGCTTACTGACAATAAAACAATTCTCTTTTGAGTTTACTAAGACCTGTTGTCAGACTCCCCTTTTTATGTTGCGGCTTGTAACGAGCAAGTCGTGACAGTAAGCAAGTGTTTTAACCACTTCCTGTCAGAGGACGTTTCATCCCCTTAGTATCTTAGGAATGGTTTGCATCTGCAATGTAGTGGGGTGAATTATATTATGACTGTGTAAAGTCTCTAACAGTTCTGGACTCATATTAAAGTAATCAGATGTCTTCATGGGGGCAGCTCTGTCATCACCCTCGCTCTCCTGTTTTCCCATGAATAGTGGAGAACTCTGGATGCTGTTTATGGTTAATTAATCCCCTAGTGCTTCGTTTATTTTCCATCCCTTAGAAGTCAGAACAGGTTGTTCAAATTTGCCATGTGTATATGCACCAGACTAGTTTCGCTGTGGGTTTTTGCTCTTGATCAGCAGTCTGTCCGGCTCGGCTGTTGGCAGTCTGTCAAACTTTTTGCTTCGCATCTGTTTGATGTTCTCTATCCATTCTTGCATGCATCTCGGGATGCGAATCACCACAGGTTGCGAGCAAGTTGTTGTCATTCTGCGTAGATTCACACAAATGGATGCTCTTTGTTGGCAAATTAGCTGGACGTAATGCTGCGAGCTTGAAGAATTGCGTGTAACTGCCAGCTGTTTGGAAATGAGAATGGCAAAGCTTCCGACCATCACTGGCTGCATTGTAAATATTTGCCAGCAAAATCGTATCTGATCTCAACAGATCTGATACTACACTGTTACAGGACATACTCCCCCATTTAAAATATTTCTGTTTCCCTCCCCTTGTCCCCTCCCTCGTCCAGGTAGATAGGGATGACCTGCCGGCAGACTAGGCTTAAAGCACGCCCTCCCCCAGGGAAAGAGGGGGGGATGTACGTCAGGCCGGGGGCTCCCCAGCCTGAGAGAACGAGGGAGGAATGTGGCAGGGCAGAGGGCGGGGCCGGGTCGTGATCATACACATCCGGTCCCTTATCAGGCTAATTAAGCCTCCGAGAGGGATAAAGGCTGATGACAGACGGTGGTGCGAGGAGAGAGATAGTTTACGTCATGTGTGTGTTTGTGTCTTTTAAGTTGCTCATTAAAATATTATTTATATCATCAAGCCAGTTCTCGCCTCCTCCTTTCCATTGATCCCTTTAAAATAACTTTCAGGAAAAATCAAAAAAATTACAGATTTGTTCTGTTATACATGCATGTTCTCTGCTGGGCATTGTTATTAAATAAACAAGTGCAACAGTTAAAGTGTGTTTCAAGAGAGTGTATTTTCAAGAAAGTCCATAGGTCAAATAGTGCCTATTGCTAAAACTATTCTTTTATATTCTAGGACACGATTGTATGGGAACACCAGTTCCCCTTCTGTCACTCACTTGACGTTGTCAAGTCAAGTTAATTTTATTTGTATAGCGCCTTTCACAATACACATCGTTTCAAAGTGGAATTTTGGATGGATGACACAGGGAGATAGATGTCCACTACGGAGCTGGTACCTGGACCACTCCATCCTCCGGTGGAGGGCGGAAGGTAAATCAGTTTTTTCATTTTGTGTTGTGATTGCAATGTGTCCCACATTGTCAAAAAAGAGCGTTTTCCTCACTCCTTGGGTCACATAATCAGTGTCTACGGCCGCCATTGAAAACGGCCGCCAGACACCGAGCACTCGCAGCCAGGGCCCGCGAACACGGACCCCCTGCCTTCGCGTTACACCTACGGCCAGCTCCTCCTCATTCGCTAACCCGCCCTATGCCAGGTATGTAGAGCAAGGTAAGTGCTTTGAGGTGACATCGCCTGCTCCCCCCACCACAAGGCCCCACCCCCAGGTACGTTAGATGCGGTCGTCCCCTTAGTGCCCCTTGCTCGGAGCTTGTACGCATGGCTAACGCTTTCCAACCCGTCGCAGTGGCTGGCCAGGACGCAAATCAGTTCGGCAGGCACCCGCCCTGGTTCAGCTACATCCGCTTCATTTCAGTGTAGGGCGAGAACGGCGCCACCCAGCATGCGGAGATCATGACCCTTCCCGCAAAGGTGCGATAAAGCCTGTCCCTCCAGCCGAGATGAGGAAATGGTTCTACAGCCCTTCATCGTGCCAAAGAAAGGCGGTAGGTTGTGGCCAATCTTGGATCTGCGAGTTCTGAACCGGACCTTAGACATATTCCCATTCAAGATGCTGATGTAGAAACACATTTTAAGTGCGTCCGGCATGACCTGAAGGACATGTACTTTCATGTCTCGGTTTTACCTCGACAAAGACCCTTCCTACGGTTTGCTTTTGACGGCTGGAAGTATCAGTACAAGATCCTCCCCTTACGCCCCTCTGGGATCACTTATTCAGCTCTAGGACAGACCTTGCATTTCTAGGGTCAGGAGTTCCCCTACAGTAAGTGGCCATATGCGTCGTGGTCACCACAGACACCTCCAAGTCGGGCTGGGGCACTGTGTGCAATGGGCACACAGCTGCTGGTTCCTGGACAGGACCACGGCTGTGATGACACATCAATTTCCTAGAGTTGCTGGCTGTATTGCTCACCCTGAGGAGACTATTGCCATTCCTCCGGGTCAAGCACGTGTTGGTCCGGTCCAACAACACAGCGACAGCAGCGTATATAAATCACCAAGGCAGCGTACATTCTCCTCGAATGTTGAAACTTGCCTGTCATCTCTTCTCTAGAGTCAGCAGCAGCTGAGGTCGCTGCGGGCCACTCACATCCTGAGCATCCTTAACACCACTGCGGACGCAATGTCATGGCAGGCGATGCTAAGTGGAAAGTGGAGACTCCACCCCCAGGTGGTCCAGCTGATTTGGAGTCGATTCGGCAAAGCATAGGTTGAACTGTTCGCTTCCCGGGAATCCTCCCACTGCCCGCTCTGGTATGCATTGACAGGAGCATGCCTAGGCACTGACGCGCTGGCACACAGCTGGCCCTGGGGGCTGCACAAATACATGTTTCCCCCAGTGAGCCTACTTGCACAAAGCCTGTGCAAGTTCAGTGATGATGAGGAACAAGTCACCCTTGTGGCACCGTATTGGCCCACCCAGACTTGGTTCCCTGACCTCACGCTCCTCACGACAGCACCTCCCTGGAAAATTCCACTGAGGAAGGACCTTCTTTCTCAGGGACGGACACCATCTGTCACACGCGTCCAGACCTCTGGAACCTCCACGTCTCTGGATAGGACGCGGAAGACTTAAGTGGTCTACCGCACGCAGTGGTAAACACGATCACTCAGGCCATGGCTCCTTCAACAAGGCAGCTGTATTCCCTGAAGTGACATGTGTTCGCTAAGTGGTGTTCTTCCAGAAGTGAAGACCCCCAGAGATGTGCAGACGGGTCAGTGCTTTCCTTCCTGTAGGAGAAGCTGGAGGGGCGGCTGTCCCCTCCACCCTGAAGGTTTATGTAGCCGCTATAGCAGCGCACCATGACGCAGTTGAAGGTAAGTCCCTTGGTAAGCATGACCTGATCATCAGGTTCCTGAGAGGCGCCAGCAGCCTGAACCCTCCAAGGCTGCGCCTCTTTTCCTCATGGGACCTCTCTGTGGTCCTGTTGGACCTTCGGAGAGCCCCGTTCGAGCCATTAGAGTCAGTCAAGATGAAGGCTGTGTCATTAAATACTGCCCTCCTGACCACGCTCACTTCCATCAAGAGGGTCGGGGACCTACAATCATTCTCTGTCAGCGAAACATGCCTGGAGTTCGGTCCGGAAAACTCTCACATGATCCTGAGACCCCAACCGAGCTATATGCCCAAGGTTCCCACGACCCCTTTTATGGATCAGGTGGTGATCCCGCAAGCACTGCCCTGGGAGGAGGCAGACCCAGATTTATCGTTGCTGTGTCCGGTGCAGGATTTGCGCATCTACTTGGATCGCATGCAGAGCTTTAGATGCTCTGAGCAGCTCTTTGTCTCTTTGGTGGACAGCGGAACGGGAACGCTGTCTCCAAACAGAGGCTTGGCAAATGGATCGTGGACGCCATCGCATTTGCAGGTTCGAGCACACTCTACAAGGAGTGTGGCATCCTCGTGGGCACTGGCCAATGGCACCTCTCTACCAGACATCTGCAGAGCAGCGGGCTGGTCAACATACAATACCTTTGCAAGATTTTACAATCTCTGGGTTGAGCCGGTTTTGTCCTGTGTTCTTTCAGGTACGAACAGGTAGAGTTTGGTAATACGGAACAGCTGGCCAGGTGTATCGCTTGTGTATAGGGCCTTTCCTCTCCCCTGAGGTGAAAACGTGCACTTTTACTACCAGTCGAGTTCACGAAGTCGTGGACGCTGGATGTCTTTCCTCCCTAGCCCTGTGGTTCACAAATTCAGTGGAGGAGTTTACACCCAGACCCACTACGGGTACTAATATTCCCTGTACTGGGATTGGTGCTCCACTGGTACCGATTACTCCGGTAACCCCCTGTGATGTATTTTCCATGGTAAGGTCTCCCTTTTCGCAGACCTGTGTCTCCCTTGGACAGAGTTCTCTCTGCCCCTGTCACTGTGTTTGTAAAGCTCCTCCCCTTCGAGGCAGGACCTACCACCTCACCTCTTCCATGTGTGGCTGTTGAGCCCATGTGTCGTATTGCCACATGTGGATCTCACCTTTTGGGCAGGATCTGGTCTCCGCTGGGACTTTTCCCCCTGAAAGAATAGGAAAGGAAAAGAATGCCTTCCCCGATGCATATAATAGCATTAGATGGCCCCAGCTAAATCTAATATTCTGTGGAGAGAAATCATAGAGAGAAAAGGCCTCAACTGGTGCAGCCTGCTCCCATGCTAGTTAAATAGCTTTCCCCTCTCAGGGATGTGGGGAACTTCATAACGTCTTTTGGGGCGTTGGGGGAGATTACATGCAGTCTGATACACCTGCCATTTCACATGCAGCAGCTTGCTTGCACCTGCATTGGCAGTTCGTGTAACACAGTTCAGCCATTGTGGCGTTTTTCTATAGGGACCCCTAGTGTCACTACATCAACACAACGTCTCGGTTACTGTCGTAAACTCCGTTCCCTGATGGAGGGAATGAGACTTCATGTCCCTCTTGCCACAACGCTGTACTAGCCACGGAAATGGCCAGGACCTTGTCTTGGATCCTCAGCACAAAACCTGAATGAGAGTGGGTATTCCTTCTCCTTTTATAACGTATGTCCGGGGGAGTGACATGCAAATTCCACTGGCCAATTTTCATTCGCATATTCTCAAAGATCTGAAGAGCTTGGGGGCTCCCTGGAGCAACTGCAAGAGTCACTACATCAACACAACGTCTCGTTCCGTCCATCAGGGAATGGAGGTTACGACAGTAACAGAGATGATTTGTTTAATGTGATAAACTGTTCAACAGATGGGAAAAAAGTGAAGAATCATCAACAACATGAACATGAGATTTCAATAGAATGGACAAATTAATCGTCGTTTTTTCTCAAGTCCTGTGATAATGTGACTTACACAGCCATCACTGACCACTAATACACTGATACTAATCCCAAGGAACAGTAGCTACAGTATTTACCCCAAATTTGTATTGAGCAACCGACAGCATCCTCCTCAATCTAAAACCTCAGGGCTGCCTCAAGTGCTGTTGCCACCGACAAGCATTCTCATTATCTCAGACATTCAGCTGGGTCTGCAGAGAGAGATAAACAAGCTCTTGTAGTTTGAATGTTAGAAATCCAGGTGCGCTCATGTGCACGTCTCTCTCTCTCTTTATCTCTCGCTCTAAGAGAGATAGCTTCACCCAAGCTACTGGGCCCTTGTCTCTACTTATAAAAGATATTAAGGGACAGGAAACTTCAAACTTCAATGATCAATTGAATGTGTCTACTGCTTAGCCAATCCTATCACTGTCAATCCAATCAAAACATATTTTGGCTATTCAGTATGCTTTTGTGTGACCTGGATGTATCAGTCCCAAATTAGCACATTATTCTGACAAATTAGCTGAGTTTAATGCACACATACTCTATAAGGGGTGCTCATAATAGAGGTCTGAGCCTTTCAATACATTTGTGCTTCCTTTGAGTGTTCTGATGTCACGAACCCCGCTCCTCTGCCCCATCTCCGCTTCCTCGAGCACGCACCCATACACTCCGCGAGCATGCTCGCTTCCCACTTCCTCGCTCCGCCCCCTTGAGCTCGTACGCTCTGTTTCCTCCCTCACGAGCTCACACGCTCGTTCTGCTATTACGAGCTCTCGCTCAGTAAACTCTCTCCCTCTCTGACTCATGCTCTCGTCTCACTCGCTGCAGCCTGAACATTATGACCACCTGCACTCACGCGCTTCTCAATCACCCCTTTATTATGTACACCTGCACTCGTCCCATCACCTAGTTATTCGTTTCACCTGCACCGCTCGTTTGTTCCCCTATATATATCACAACCCTTTCGTTTCACTCGGGTTGGTTATTGTATGTATTTAGATTCCCGTGTTTATGCCCCCGCTAGTCTCGTCTAGTTTTGACCTCCCTACTTGTTACCTCTTAGCTTGCCAACTCCCCATCCCTCTAGTCCCCTCTTGCTACGTGTTTGTTTCATCCTGTTTACCCCGACATTGACCCTCGTTCCCCTCGACTACTCTCCCGGATTTGCCCCTTGTTTGTACTTTTGCCCGGACTGCTTTAATTTAATAAAGCAGTTTTCATCCGTCATTGTGACTGTCTCTACTTGTGTGTGTCGGGTTACAGAATAACCAACCTCACCGTAGACAGTCACAATGCGTCACGCGGATGTTTCGCGCAGCTCACTAGAGCGGAGAGGCACGTCACATTCGGCGCAAGGAGCTACAGTTTGGAGGCAGGACCAAGCGCTCACGGCCCAGGGGCAGCAGGTATGTGCGTTGTCTGATTTATGTCACACTGTTTCACCTGTGTCTGCCCCTGAGCCCGTTTATGCCTCCAGCGCATTTCTGAGCGCCGTGAGCCTTCAACCCCCTGAGAGGTTTGACGGCTCTTCGGACGCTGACCAAGGGGTTTTTCTGCGAGGCAGCGGTTGTGTAACCCATAACCCCGCCCTCGGCATTATGGACCCAGCGGCCCAACTCGTGGGTTTGCGTCAGGGGAGCCAAACCGTGGAGGCTTATATTATGGATTTTTGTGTCCTGGCATACCAGGTGAATTTTAATGAGGTGGCTCTGAAGACCATTTTCCAATGTGGTCTGAATGAGCCAACCTCATCATTAATGCCTGGTGGTCGCTGCCCCTTAACCTGGCTCAGTTTATTGACCTCGCCCTACTGTACTCTGGTTCCTCGTTCACTGTGGGGAGGCAGACACTGAACCAGCGCTCCACACCAAGACCCCGTCTCGAAGCCTACCACGGCCCCAGTCCCGAGGCCTGTCACGGCCCCAGTCCCTAAGCCTGACACGGCCCCAGTCCCGAGGCCTGTCACGGCCCCAGCCTCGAAGCCTGGCACGCCAACGAGCCGGCGCCCATGCCCGCCACGGCCAACGAGCCGGCGCCCATGCCCGCCACGGCCAGCGAGCCGGCGCCCATGCCCGCCACGGCCAACGAGCCAGCGCCCATGCCCGCCACGGCCAACGAGCCAGCACCCCTGCCTGCCACGGCCGGTGAGCCAGCGCCCATGTCTGCCACGGTCAGCGAGCCAGCGCCTGTAGCCTCGACCCCCCCTGAGCCAGCGCCTGTAGCCTCGACCGTCCCCATGGCCACGTCCCCTGTTGGCCGAAGACGTAAGAGAAGGAAGAGGGCCCCTTCTCCCCAGTCTCGTCTGGTGCTCAAGACCTCTGCTCCGCCCTCAGAGTCTCCCACGGCTCTGCAGACCTCTGCTCCGCCCTCAGAGTCTCCCACGGCTCTGCAGACCTCTGCTCCGCCCTCAGAGTCTCCCCACGGCTCTGCCGGGTTCTGCTCCGCCCTCAGAGTCTCCCACGGCTCTGCCGGGTTCTGCTCCGCCCTCAGAGTCTCCCTCGGCTCTGCCGGGTTCTGCTTCGAGCCCCTCTGAGCCCCTCCCGGGCTCCGCCTCCACGAGTCTCCAAGGGCCCCTCACGAGCCTCCTAGGGCTCCTCCTCACGAGCCTCCCAGAGCTCTACCCCTCAAGTCCCTCAGGGCTCCACCCCTCAAGCCTCTCACGGCTCGCCTCTCGAGTCTCTCAGGGCTCCATCCCTCGAGTCTTTCATGGCTCCACCCCTCAAGCCTCTCACGGCTTCGCCTCTCGAGTCTCTCAAGGCTCCATCCCTCGAGTCTTTCATGGCTCCACCCCTCAAGCCTCTCACGGCTCGCCTCTCGAGTCTCTCAAGGCTCCATCCCTCGAGTCTTTCATGGCTCCACCCCTCAAGCCTCTCACGGCTCGCCTCTCGAGTCTCTCAGGGCTCCATCCCTCGAGTCTTTCATGGCTCCACCCCTCAAGCCTCTCACGGCTCGCCTCTCGAGTCTCTCAGGGCTCCATCCCTCAAGCCTCTCACGGCTCGCCTCTCGAGTCTCTCAGGGCTCCATCCCTCGAGTCTTTCATGGCTCCACCCCTCAAGCCTCTCACGGCCCGCCTCTCGAGTCTTTCAGGGCTCCATCCCTCGAGTCTTTCATGGCTCCACCCCTCAAGCCTCTCACGGCTTCGCCTCTCGAGTCTCTCAGGGCTCCTCCGCCTCTCAGGGCGTCCCCTCTCGAGTCTTTCATGGCTCCACCCCTCAAGCCTCTCACGGCTTTGCCTCTCGAGTCTCTCAGGGCTCCTCCGCCTCTCAGGGCTCCGCCCCTCGAGTCTCTCAGGGCTCCTCCCCTCTCAAGCCTCTCAGGGCTCCCCTCTCGAGTCTTTCAGGGCTCCCCCTCAAGCCTCTCGAGCCTCCCAGGGCTCGGCCACTAGAGGCTCCTATGGCTCTGCCTCCCGAGCCTCCTACGGCTCCCCTCCAGAGCCTCCTACGGCTCCACCTCCCGAGCCTCCCAGGGCTCGGCCACTAGAGGCTCCTATGGCTCTGCCTCCCGAGCCTCCTACGGCTCCCCTCCAGAGCCTCCTACGGCTCCACCTCCCGAGCCTCTCATGGCTCTGCTCCCAAAGACTCCAGAGCTTCCTAGGGCTCCGCCTCTTGAGCCTTCCACGGCTCCACCACCCGAGCCTCCTACAGCTCTGCTCCCTAAGACTCCAGAGCCTTCTAGAGATTCACCTCTCGAGCCTCCTACGGCTCCGCCTCTCGAGCCTTCCACGGCTCCACCACCCGAGCCTCCTACTGGCTCTGCTCCCTAAGACTCCAGAGCCTTCTAGAGATTCGCCTCTGGAGCCTCCTGCTGGCTCCGCCTCTAAAGCCTCCCTTGGCTCCACCTCCAGAGCCTTCCAGGGCTTCACCTCTGGAGCCTCCTACGGCGCCACCTCCCCGGCTCTGCCTCCAGAGCCTACCAGGGCTTCACTCCTGGAGCCTTCTACAGCGCCACCTCCCACGGCATCACCTCCCCGGCTCTGCCTCCAGAGCCTACCAGGGCTTCACTCCTGGAGCCTTCTACAGCGCCACCTCCCACGCGTCACCTCCCTCGGCTCTGCCTCCAGAGCCTTCCAGGGCTTCACCTCTGGAGCCTCCTACGGCGCCACCTCCATGGGCTCCACTTCCTGAGCCTTCCAGGCCTTCGCCCCTAAAGCCTCCTTCGGCTCCACCTCCAGAGCCCACCAGGGCCTCGCCCCTGGGGCCTCCTGCGACTCCACCTCCCTCGGCTCCGTCTCCTGAGCCTCCCTCGGCGCCGCCTCTTCTGTCTCTCAATTCCCGCCTGCCGAGTCTCTCACGGCTCCGCCTTCCAAGGCTCAGTCTCCCAAGTCCTCCACGACTCCGCCTTTCACAGCTCCGCCCCTGAAACCTTTCCTCACTGGGTCTTGCCTGCTCCCCTTGTTACCGTTCCTCTACCTGTCCTGTGGCCTCTTCCCTGGCCTCCGGACCCTATTCCTGTCCGGTGGTCACCTTCCAGACCCCGGACCCAGTCCCTGTCCTCCAGTCGCCTTCCAGACCTCCTGACCCAGTCTCTGCCCTATGGCTGCCCCCTAGACCTCCCGACCACCCGCCTGTCCACTATGTTCCCCCTGACCTTGCCTTGAACTGCCCGTTGACCCCCATGGACTGTTTCATTCCCCTTTTGTGCCTTCTGTCCCCTCGAGCTCACACGCTCGTTCTGTCCCCTCGAGCTCACACGCTCGTTCTGTCCCCTCGAAGCTCACGCTAGACCCAGCGTGGCCGTCAGGAGCCGTCCTATTCAGAGGGGAGTACTGTCACGAACCCCGCTCCTCTGCCCCATCTCCGCTTCCTCGAGCACGCACCCATACACTCCGCGAGCATGCTCGCTTCCCACTTCCTCGCTCCGCCCCTTGAGCTCGTGACGCTCTGTTTCCTCCCTCACGAGCTCACACGCTCGTTCTGCTATTACTGAGCTCTCGCTCAGTAAACTCTCTCCCTCTCTGACTCATGCTCTCGTCTCACTCGCTGCAGCCTGAACATTATGACCACCTGCACTCACGCGCTTCTCAATCACCCCTTTATTATGTACACCTGCACTCGTCCCATCACCTAGTTATTCGTTTCACCTGCACCGCTCGTTTGTTCCCCTATATATATCACAACCCTTTCGTTTCACTCGGGTTGGTTATTGTATGTATTTAGATTCCCGTGTTTATGCCCCCGCTAGTCTCGTCTAGTTTTGACCTCCCTACTTGTTACCTCTTAGCTTGCCAACTCCCCATCCCTCTAGTCCCCTCTTGCTACGTGTTTGTTTCATCCTGTTTACCCCGACATTGACCCTCGTTCCCCTCGACTACTCTCCCGGATTTGCCCCTTGTTTGTACTTTTGCCCGGACTGCTTTAATTTAATAAAGCAGTTTTCATCCGTCATTGTGACTGTCTCTACTTGTGTGTGTCGGGTTACATCTGACTAATTGAAGAGCAGAGAAATGCCTGTCCATGTTTTCTTACATTATGTAAAGAACTCCACATCTGACCAGCATGAACAGCAAATTGTTCACACTCACAGTCTCCCTCCACCTCTTTAAAAATATGAGAAATATCTAATTAAAAATTTGAATTAATGTGTGTGTTAATGGTTCAGACATCAGCAGAGTTTGTGTTTTTTCTGAGCTATCAGTCTCGGTAATGATGACAGAGTTGATTTCAGGTGTTGAAAAGCACATTGTATATTTATTGCAGTGCCATCTTACTGCAATTGTCAGGCTGTTATTGGGGTTATTTTTCCCCATAACTCTATGTTTACCTGAAAGGAGCAACAAAGCATATTGTTCCATAGAAGTAAAAATTATTCAGACAAGCCAGTTCTGATACAGGTTTGTCACAGCACAATTTAATTTTCATGTTATATTTTCAACACAAAAAATGTCTGTTTATAAGTAATTAAGTGCTGTAATTGCCATTTAAAGTAGAACACACAAAAATTTTAATTATTTTAATTTACTCAAACTCATTTCATTCCAAACCTGCCTATCTTTCTGTAAAGCAGTCAGTCGAGAACTGGATTTTCAATATAAATAATATTTTAATGAGAAACTTAAAAGACAAACACACACACACGACGGATATGTCTGTAAACGTTCTCTCTCTCCCGCAAAATCCTCTGCAGTCGTCCTTTATCCCTCTCGGAGTCTTGATTAGCCTGATAAGGGACTGGGTGTGTATAATCACGACCCGGCCCCGCCCTCTGCCCTGCCAAATTCCTCCCTCGTTCTCTCAGGCAGGGGAGCCCCCGGCATGACGTACATCCCCCCCCCCTTTCCTGGGGAGGGGTGTGACTTTCGCCCATCTGCCGCCGGGTCATCCCCGTCCACCTGCATGTGGGGGGGGGACAAGGGGAGGGAAACAGAAATAATAAAAATGGGGGGTACTTCCTGTTACAGTGTAGTACCCCCCAAAAAAACACTGTAAAATTTTAACAAGAGGGAAAAGGCCAATGCAGAGCAGCAGTGAGAGCGAGAGAGAGAAGAGAGAGATGAAAAAAAAACACTTACTCGCCAGTTCTCCACCATCCAATGGACGACAGCTGCGCCTCTCCGGGCAGATCGGAGGCAGTCCTCCAGCCCCGGGTTTCGGCACCAGTGTAAAGCAGTTAGTGAAAAGGAGGAGGCGAGAACTGGCTTTTCAAATAAATAATATTTTAATGAGAAACTTAAAAGACAAACACACACACATGACGGACATTTCCGTAAACTATCTCTCTCTCCCGCACAATCCTCCAAAGTCGGCCTTTATCCCTCTCGGAGGCTTGATTAGCCTGATAAGGGACCGGGTGTGTATAATCGCGACCCGGCCCCGCCCTCCGCCCTGCCACACTTTCTTATGTGGAACACAAAAGCAGATGTTTTATTGAATATTGTGGTCTGGCTTTTCAATGGCAGTGAATAATGCTTTACTCTAAAGCTTAAAAAGCAACCAGAATTATAATAGAATTAGTACATATAATTAATGTATCATATTCCAGGTATTCAGGCATTTTATGCAGGTTTTGGTGAGAAACAAACTGAAATTTCTGTGAAAAGCTTGATGCAATGAGAAAAAGCATGAACACGTGATCACACAACAGACGTCAAGATCTTCACTGAAAAATGACTTAAATTTTGGGTTGTTTATCCTTGAGCAAGTTTGTCCTTGAGCAAGGCACTAAACTCCAGGTTGCTCCGGGGGAATTGTCCCTGTAATAAGTGCAGTGTAAGTCACTTTGCATAAAAGCATCTGCCAAATGCATAAATGTAAATGTAAAATGTTTATCACCAAAACCAAGACTTGGAATATGATGCTCTAATCGTATGGACTACTTTCATTATACTTTTGGTGTTTTTGGCACTGCCCACTGCCATTGTATTGACGATTATGTTATGCTTAAGAAAGAATGCCATTCTGGTCTGGAATGACAAATGGGTGAATAAATGAAGACAATATTCATTTTTGGGTGAACTATTCTTTAAATGATGAGTGGCAAAATGCCTTCAATGGAAAACATGTCCTTTTAATTCCTCCAAGATTTATTTCCCAATGGCAGTATTGATATGTTAAAATTGGTATATTGGCAATGTTTAATTGTTACAGAGTGTGTAACTAACATCTTTGTTACCATGATGTTGAATGCTTTGGTCAGAGTATTTTAAACACACTCTTCCCATTAATAATCTCGGTGAAGCTGTTACCGATTGTATACTGCTTTTCTTTGAGTTGTTTGTTTTTCACTCAGGCCCTGATTAAAATCAGATGCGCCTCTGGAGTCCTTGAGTCCTGGTTGGCTGTGGTTTGTCTTAAGAACTTCCACTTCTCTCTTCTCCATCTCATTCCCATCTGCTTTCCTATGTGAGTTATCCACACTCATGCTAATTACACAGTCACAGTTTCACAGAGTGGAGAGATGGAACACATCCTCCTCACACCAGACCAGCATTCATTATTTTCTCTGGGTAATATGAAGAATCCACTCTTGTGCTAAATGAACAGAGATTCAAGTGTTTGGATTTCTCTGGGTTTATAAATTACAATGACGGATGATGATGGAGCAGTTGCAGATAGAATGGCTTTGAATGTCAGATTAAAGAAAATTACACTGAACCCAGCAAATATATGTGTCCCATGTGTGTATGTAACACATTATATGTTTGAAAGGATTTCACAGGCCCTGCAGTACATTTGTACCCATGTAAAGCACAGGGCTATATGCTACGATTGTGCACTATGTATTATCCGATTTTCATGAAAGTGTAAATTTTGTGCCAAAGCAACACACAACTGGGCAAGTGTGGGAGTGTCCATGGTATTTTTGGATGTACTGTAAGTGCTGTTGGTAAACTGTGGGTGTATTCACAAAAAAATATGAGACATCCATGTTAATTAAGTGGCGCAAAGCCTAATTAGCTATTTTTGTGAGAAATCCATTGAAAATTTGTTCCAGAAGTGCTATTTTTGTTTTAAAAATACACAATTTGGTGTTGTGAAATGAGGATTATAATGGACTGACAAAGCAAGTAATCAACTGTGAGTCGCCACAAGCCATTCTACCAGCATGGTTTTCTCTCTTGAGTACAGCTAGCTAACCATACTGAGAGATCCAGCCAGGGAGCGGCTTGTAATTGGACCATACCGAACAGTGCTAAAGTGCTACTGGAACTGTTACTCACCATGCTCAGAACCATTTGGCCTCACTTATAGTGTCTAAATTATTACAGTGGAACATAAAATTATCCATCTGTTTGCTATACTTGCTTATCCTAGAGGGTCACTGGAGACTATCCCAGCTATCTTGGGCCAAAGGCAGGGAAGCACCCTTTACAGGAGGCCAGTCCATCACAGGGCAAACACGTTTAGACAGACAAACACATTCACAATCTCATATATGGTTAATTTAGAGTTTCCAGTACACCCAACCTGTATTTTTTTGGACTGTGAAAGAAAGCGGAACACCTGGAGGAAAGCCATGACTACATAGAAAGAACATACAATCTCCACACAGAAATGCAGGGACTTGATTCAAGGACCTTCTTGCAGTGAGGCAACAGTGTTAACCACTGGGTCATGTGCTGCCCACATAAAATGGACAATTGCAGTTAATATTAGCCATGATGTTGTGAGTCAGGAGAACAATGTGATTACAGTAATTATACTTGCATTATATTTTAATGGAGCCTGTCAAATGAGTCCTTAACACCACTTTTTCCATTATACATTCCACAATATATAGAGCGTGTTATAGAGTTAACACACCTGGCATTCAAGAAGGATGCAGTTACTGTGCAACATAACATAATACACAAAATGTCCATATTTGTATGGTCTTCTAATGTACTGCATTCAGCCCAATTACACCTAATTATAATATATAGTCTATCTTCATTTATATTGCTTGCGCTTTTTGTGTCACTTAGTAGAGGGCCTTGGCTTTCACTCCTAAGACTTAGTGCATGCTTGCATGAAAATGACTTAAAGCATCTGGCATATCACATAGCACTACACTTAAGACGTGGTGCTCTTAAAATAGGGCCCCATGAGTTTTTGAGAGTGGACACCCATAGCAAACATTTTGTAATTCATGTTCTGTGCTTGCACGATGTCAATCTCTGTTATTACTAATGCTGTGTTGTGAAGCCCCTCAGACTGACTTCTTTCAAAAATTGAGCTGCGTTAATTTTTCTGCTTGCTTCCTTGCTGCCATAAATCCTTTATCATTGTTGAACAGCAACAAGACAACAACAAAACTGAGACAAATGCTTGGATTAACACTGATGCCTCTGAAAAGGTTTGTTTGTGTTGAGGCTAACAGCAATTACAGCTTAAATACAATATCCCCATGAGATGCTGAACCTTAATGACTGCCTCACAGTAATGATGCCTACTACATCAACACAATGGCTGTTGTGGTACGCAGGATACATTGTGCGCTCAATCAGAGCCACAGCTTATGCTTCCCCCTCACACTAACAATCCTCTAGCCCCTTGCACAACAGCTCTTACCATTCACTCACTAAAAATGCTTTTATGTTCAGTAAAACTAGCTCTGTTTGGTTGCAGCTTTGTTGTAAGCTCCTTGACCCCTTCTGGCTCTCGTTTTATGCCATAGCCAAACACACATCACTTTGATGCCAGATGATGCACCTTGTTCAGCACAGAGCTTAGATGCTGCAATGCCTTTCTGGATATCAAAGTGATTTGTTTTGTTCTCCGGAGTGTATTGGTTGCTGGTAATGTGATATTTTTTCCATATCTCATCTTAAACCATTTAGGAAAAGGCTCTGGTGATTTCGTCATAATGAAGAAGAGTTGATTGTGGATTTGATAGGAAAGTAAGTGCTGGGAGACCTCAGAAATAACTTTTGGCATGTGTGTCAATACATGTAGGGGCTTATGCTGGGGTTTTCCATCAGAATAGTTTCTTCATTTCTTTTTGGCCTTATGACCATTAATATAGTGTGTAAAATGAGGCAGCTTACTAATCACAGCTTTTTGAGGGAACAATGAGGGAGCAATTCTTGATCAGGTCACCTTAAAAAAAAAACTTGTTCCCTTGACAACATGAGAGCAGGTCCAATACAACTGATCTGTCAGCTGGACTGTGGCTGAAACTGCCATCTGGCACAGAGTACTAATCAGTTCTGTTGTTCCCTGTGCAAGGCATCATGACCTAACTCTGCAGTGAGACAATGCCAAGCCCCACATAGCTATAGTGGTTAGAACTGACTAAAGAAGTGCTGGCATGCAGGTGTCTTGGCCTTCCTTCTCTAACACTAACCCCATAGGGCCCCATATCATGAAACATATTGTGTACAGACGTGACCAGGGACTAAAAACGGTTCCAGGAACAAAAAATATAAATCAAAATCAGAACATAACTGAAAATGGGAGCAAAGCCCTGTTCGGTAGTGAAAGCATTATTTTTAAATGTTAGTAACTGGTTATTAGCACTATTAACTATGGTAAAATGTTTTCTTCACTAAATGATTGTTAGATACATTAATAGAGATTTTATGCTGTTGTATTTGGCCTTTTTGAGAAGCAGACCGGTAATTATAATAAAATTATTCAAACATATACTGTGTGTGTGTGTGTGTGTGTGTGTGTGTGTATATATAGTATATATATATATATATATATATATATATATATATATATATACAATAGTTAGTTCTGGTCCTCGATTCTGACTGGATAAGAGACGTTCCAAGAGTGATGTCTCAGAACAGCAGCACTCAGACGCTATACTATTTGTATTACTCCACATGTCTGTGTGGCATCCTAAATTAAAGTTTAAGAGTAGCACAGTTGAGTAATCACACATACATTAACCTAATACTTTTGGATACAGAGTTTCCAGAGGAGATTTAAACAAAAATGATCATGACAGAGGGGAGTACGGTTTCTATAGTGCATGACTCTTACAGACCCTCACAGACAACTGCAAAATAGGTAGGAATACCCCTGTTGGACAGCTATTTTTACACAGAGAAAATAGGATGTATTTAACCAAAATTGCATTATCTTCAGCAGTCTAATGAGCACTACACTACAGCTGAAGAATAGAGTTAAACAGCTTTACTGTTCATCTTTGCTTGGGAGTCGCAACAGACGCAGGTAATCTCACATGCTCAATCGCTCTTTCTCTCTTTCTCTCAAACACACACACACACACACACACACACACATCCTTGTTTCTGCAATAACTTGTTCATTTTTTAATGATCACAATATCACATGAGCAAGAGTGCTGTATGTCCCTATATTAGCACAGCTCAGCACCTGCGGCTGAAGCTCTCTTGCTCGTGTGATATTGCTTTAATATATATATATATATATATATATATATATATATATATATATATATATATTCTGTATACTTTATATACACACTCAACGGCAACTTTATTAGGTACCCCTGTACATCTACTTATTCATGCAATTATCTAATCAGCCAATAGTGTGGCAGCAGTGTAATGTATAAAATCATGCAGATATGGGTCAGAAGCTTCAGTTAATGTTCACATCAACCACCAGAATATGGAAAAAAAATTATCTCAGTGATTTATACCATGGCATGATAGTTGTGCCAAGGCTGGTTTGAGTATTTCTGTAACTGCTGGTCTCCTGAGATTTACACACGCAACAGTCTCTAGAGTTTACTCAGAATTGTGCCAAAAACAAAAAACGCCTCGGACAGAAACGCCTTGTTGATGAGAGAGATCAACAGAGAACTGCCAGACTGGTTTGAGCTACGGTAACTCAGATAACAAGTCTGTACAATTGTATTGAGCAAAATAGCATCTCAGAATGCACAACATATTGAACCTAGATGCGGATGGGCTACAACAGCAGAAGAACACATTGGGTTCCATTCAGCCAAGAACAGTAACGTCTAGGTTACTGTTGTAACCTCCATTCCCTGATGGAGGGAATGAGACATTGTGTCTACCCGAGCCACTGTTATGGCCGAACCTCATTCTCGGATCCTCAGCGCAAAACATGCATTGACAGATTAATATTTCCCTCACTTTATACCCATATGTCCGGGGAAGGGACATGCAAATTCTGTCTGCCAATTTCTCATTGGCCTTTTCTCAAGTTCAGAGATGCGCGAGGCTCTCAAGAGAGACCCCTAGTGTCGCTTCTTCGACACAACGTCTCGTTCCCTCCATCAGGGAACGGAGGTTACAACAGTAACCTAGATGTATAGTCCAAACACACCCACCAGTGAATGCTTACAGGAGAGACATTTATGAATTGATTTCAGATTTCCAGTTGTTTATTTGAAATTGTTTAGGAAATATACACTCACTGAGCATTTTATTAGGAGACACCTGTACACCTACATATTCATGTGATTATCTAATCAGCCAATTGTGTTGCAGCAGTGCAATGCATAATATCAAGCAGATATGGGTCAGTTCTGCAGATGGAAACGCCTTGATGATGAGAGATGTCAACAGAGAATGGCCAGACTGGTTCGAGCTGACAGAAATGCTACGGTAACTCAGATAACCACTCTGAACAATTGTATTGACCAGAATATTATCTCAGAATGCACAACACGTCGAATCTTGAGGCAGATGGGCTACAACAGAAGAAGAACACGTCAGGCACTTTATTAAGACCATAGCGTTCCTAATAAAGAGCTCAGTTAGTTTATATTTAATATTAAGGATACATTTATTAAAAATACATTATTTTATCGAGGCATACTATGCTTGCTATGATTTCTATGCTGATAATTCACCCTCACTGAAATAAAATGGATGGTTTTTTTTTTTGGTGAGACTTATTTTATTTTAGCACAACTTCATCAGGCCCTTCTACTGAAGAGATACCTCCATGCACCAGCATTAAGTATTAAGCAAGCTGTTAATTGGAAGGGATTTAAAGGATACTGAAGGACTTCACAAATATATAAAGCTGATACTGGTGTTTACATCTACACATTTTAGGGTCTTTTTTGCTTTTTAGTCAAATGGCAATAGAGATTAGGCTGCACTGGCCCATCTCAAAATAGAGTCAACAAAGCCTATGTAAAGTGTAAAGGACCAGGGATAAGTGTGTTTTATTTATCAATCCATGTAGGTAATTCATTTTGCCCTACCAAAAGTATTAATTTATTTAACTTTTTGTCATGTTATGTTATACTTCAATAACAAATGGCAGAAATTTCCACATTTATAACTTTCAATGTACTGGTTTCTGACAGTGAAGACACCTGGCCTTTACTGTGGCATTTACTGAAACCTAGCTGTCCTACCTCTAAATCCAATTTTCTTTCTTTCCAATATGTGTCTCTTCTTTTACAGAAAGGCTAATGCCCATTGTTATTTGTGGATTTGTAAAATGTGTTGTGTGTGGATTTATGACACTCTGTTTCCAGGGCAGCCTACATGAAGTCTGATATGTGACAGAACACAGGAAAGACCAACAAAGGAAAGATCATCTGTCATTACAAAATACAAAGTTGTAGTTAAGTTATTTTAGCATGCCCTAGGATGTCTCAGCACATTTCATACTGTATTAAGCAGCCCAGTCTTTGAATTTGTCACAGTTTCAGTCATTGTGGTCACATTTCCCTGTCCTGATCTGTGTATCTAAGAGGATATGGTTGACTCAGTTATCTTCATTATGCTGCTTAATGTCATGTCACTTTACACTAATTACAATCTGACATCTAAGGTTCAGTCTGGTTCTAGGTTCATACAAACAATTTGCAGTAATGGACCACCCAACAATTATGTATGTCTGTAGTATACTATACAGTATACTATATGTGTATAATGTCCCCAGTGAATGCACGCACATTCAAATGCTCTTTGTCAGTGCATTTACTGTATAGATTTACAGTAAGAGGTCTACTACATTTTCTTTAAAAATAACTGTCACGAACCCCGCTCCCTCGCTCCGCCCCCTCGAGCTTCCTCGCTCGTTTTGCTCCCTCGGGCTTCCACGCCCGTTTTGCTCGCTCGAGCTTGCACGCTCGTTTTTGCTCCTACGAGCTCACATGCTCGTACACTATCTCCCCCCTCGGGCTCACATGCCCGCTCCCAATCGCCAGAACATTATGAACACCTGCACTCGTCTCAATCACCCCTTTATTCGTTACACCTGCACCGCTCGTTAGTTCCCCTATTTATATCACAGCACATTCGTTTCACACCCGTTGGTTATTGTGTTTAGTTTCCCATCTCTTTGCCCCCCGCTAGTCTCGTCTAGTTTAGTACTCCTCTCGTTTACCCCTTAGCTTGCCAGCTCCCCTTGTTCCCCTGTCTTTTGCTCCCACTAGTCCCTTCTCGCTGATTCTGATTACCCCGGCATTGACCCTACGCTTTCCACGACCTCTCTCTTTGGATTTCCCCCTTTATATTCTCCGATTCCCCGGCTTCGACCTCTCGCTCCCCTTGACTACTCTTCACTGGATTTGCCCCTTGATTGTACTTTTGCCTGCCTGCAATAAAACGTAGTTTGACTTACATTGTGACTGTCTCTTCTTGTGCGGGTTACAAAATAACCAACCGTTACCGAAGACAGTCACAATGCCCCGCGCTGAGGATTCGCGCAGCTCACTAGAGCGGAGGTGCACATCACATTCGGCGCGAGGAGCTACAGTTTGGAGGCAGGACTGAGCGCTCGCGGCCCAGGGGCAGCAGGTATGTTCTTTGTCTGATTTATGTCACCCTGTTTCACCTGTGTCTGCCCCTGAGCCCGTTTATGCCTCCAGTGCATTTCTGAGCGCCGTAAGCCTTCAACCCCCTGAGAGGTTTGATGGCTCTTCGGGCGCTTGCCAAGGGTTGTTTATGCAGGGCAGCGGTTGTAGAACTTTAAACCGTGCCCTTAACATTATGGACCCAGCGTTACGGCCCAACTCTGTGTTTTGCGTCAGGGCCCCCGTCTCGAAGCCTGCCACGGCCCCCGTCTCGAAGCCTACCATGGCCCCCGTCTTGAAGCCTAGCACAGCCCCTGTCTTGAAGCCTACCACGGCCCCAGTCCCGAAGCCTGACACGGCCCCAGTCCCGAGGCCTGTCACGGCCCCAGTCCCGAAGCCTGTCACGGCCCCAGTCCCAAAGCCTGTCACGGCCCCAGTCTCGAAGCCTGTCACGGCCAGCGAGTCAACGCCCATGCCCGCCATGGCCAAAGAGCCAGCGCCCATGCCCGCCACAGCCAACGAGCCAGCGCCCATGCCCGCCACGGCCAACGAGCCAGCGCCCATGCCCGCCACAGCCAACGAGCCAGCGCCCATGCCCGCCACGGCCGGCGAGCCAGCGCCCATGTCTGCCACGGTCAGTGAGCCAGCGCCTGTAGCCTCGACCGCCCCAGAGCCAGCGCCTGTAGCCTCGACCGTCCCCATGGCCACGTCCCCTGTTGGCCGAAGACGTAAGAGAAGGAAGAAGGCCCCTTCTTCCCAGTGTTGTCTTGTGCTCAAGACCGCAGAGGTTCCCTCAGAGTCTTCCACAGCTCTACCGACCTCTGCTCCGCCCTCAGAGTCTTCCACGGCTCTGCCGTGTTCTGCTCCGCCCTCAGAGTCTTCCACGGCTCTGCCGGGTTCTGCTCCGCCCTCAGAGTCTTCCACGGCTCTGCCGGGTTCTGCTCCGCCCTCAGAGTCTTACACGGCTCTGCCGGGTTCTGCTTCGCCCTCAGAGTCTTCCACGGCTCTGCCAGCCTCTGCTCGCCCCTCAGAGCCCTCGCGGCCTCCGCCTCACGAGCCTCCCAAGGCTCCTCCTCCCAAGCCTCCCAGGGCTCCTCCTCTCAAGCCTCCCAGGGCTCTTCCTCTCGAGCCTCCTAAGGCTCCTCCTCTCGAGCCTCCCAGAGCTCTACCTCCCAAGCCCCCCAGGGTTCTGCCTTTCAAGTCTCTCGAGCCTCCCAGAGCTCCGCCTCTCAAGCCTCTCAGGGCTTCTCCTCCCGAGTCTTTCAAGGCTCCTCCTCCCAAGCCTCCCAGGGCTCCTCTTCTTGAGCCTCCCAGGGTTCCTCCTCCCAAGCCTCCCAGGGCTCCTCCTCTCGAGCCTCTCAGGGCTTCTCCGCTCGAGTCTCTCAGGGCTTCTCCTCTCGAGTCTTTCAGGGCTCCACCCTTCAAGCCTCTCACGGCTTCACCTCTCGAGTCTCTCAGGGCTCCTCCCCCCCAAGCCTCTCAGGGCTCCGTCCCTCGAGTCTTTCAGGGCTCCTCCTCCCCTCGAGCCTCTCAGGGCTCCGTCCCTCAGAGTCTTTCATGGCTCCACCCCTCAAGCCTCTCACGGCTTTGCCTCTTGAGTCTCTCAGGGCTCCTCCTCCCCTTGAGCCTCTCAGGGCTCCGTCCCTCGAGTCTTTCATGGCTCCACCCCTCAAGCCTCTCACGGCTTTGCCTCTCAAGTCTCTCAGGGCTCCTCCCCCTCTCAAGCCTCTCAGGGCTTCCCCTCTCGAGTCTCTCAGGGCTTCTCCTCTCGAGTCTTTCAGGGCTCCTCCTCCTCCTGAGCCTCTCGGGGCTCCGTCTCTTGAGTCTTTCATGGCTCCCCCCCTCGAGCCTCTCGAGCCTTCCAGGGCCCCACCTCTAGAGCCTGTCGAGTCTTCCACGACCTTTTTCCCCGAGCCTCTCACGGCTCTACTCCCAGAGACTCCAGAGCTTCCTAGGGCTCCGCCTCCCAAGCCTCCTACGGCTCCGCCTCCCGAGCCTCCTACGACTCCCCCTCCAGAGCCTCCCACGGCTCCACCTCCCGAGCCCCTCACGGCTCTGCTCCCAAAGACTCCAGAGCTTTCTATGGCTCCGCCTCTCGGGCCTCCTACGGCTCTACCCCCCAAGACTACAGAGCCTGCCAGGTCATCGCCTCGGGGACCTCCCACGGCGCCACCTCCATTGGCTCCACCTCCTGAGCCTTCCAGGCCTTCGCCCCTAAAGCCTCCTTCGGCTCCACCTCCAGAGCCTTCCAGAACCCCACCTCCAGAGCCACCTACAGTGCCGCCTCTGACGGCACCGCCTTTCACGGCTCAGCCCGGACTTCCTGACCCCCTTCCTGTCCTGTGGCCTCTTCCCTGGCCTCCGGACCCTATTCCTGTCCGGTGGTCACCTTCCAAACCCCCGGACCTAGTCCCTGTCCTCCAGTCGCCTTCCAGACCCCCTGACCCAGTCTCTGCCCTTTGGATGCCCCCTAGATCTCCCGACCACCCGCCTGTCCGCTATGTTCCCCCTGACCTTGCCTTGAAACTGGCCATTGACCCCATGGACTGTCTCATTTCCCTCTGTGCCCCTTGGACTGCCCTCAATTTTGTTTATGTGTTTGGTGGGTTGTCTGTTCGGGGTTTTTTGTTTGTTGGGATCGTCCAGCACCACTTCCCAGAGGTCGCGCTCCTCGCAACCGAGTGCGGCCGTCAGGAGCCGTCCGTTATAGAGGGGGGAGTACTGTCACGAACCCCGCTCCTCGCTCCGCCCCTCGAGCTTCCTCGCTCGTTTTGCTCCCTCGGGCTTCCACGCCCGCTTTTGCTCGCTCGAGCTTGCACGCTCGTTTTTGCTCCTACTGAGCTCACATGCTCGTACACTATCTCCCCTCGGGCTCACATGCCCGCTCCCAATCGCCAGAACATTATGTACACCTGCACTCGTCTCAATCACCCCTTTATTCGTTACACCTGCACCGCTCGTTAGTTCCCTTATTTATATCACAGCACATTCGTTTCACACCCGTTGGTTATTGTGTTTAGTTTCCCGTCTCTTTGCCCCCCGCTAGTCTCGTCTAGTTTAGTACTCCTCTCGTTTACCCCTTAGCTTGCCAGCTCCCCTTGTTCCCCTGTCTTTTGCTCCCACTAGTCCCGTCTCGCTGATTCTGATTACCCCGGCATTGACCCTACGCTTTCCACGACCTCTCTCTTTGGATTTGCCCCTTTTATATTCACCGATTCCCCGGCTTCGACCTCTTGCTCCCCTTGACTACTCTTCACTGGATTTGCCCCTTGATTGTACTTTTGCCTGCCTGCAATAAAACACAGTTTGACTTACATTGTGACTGTCTCTTCTTGTGCGGGTTACAATAACGCTCTTCTTTGAACTGTTCTGTCTGATATCAAGTTTCCTCAAAACACAATAGACACAAATAAAAATGAATGAAGTTTGTATATTATGTAAGCTTGAGACTATAGAGTTATAAGTATCTGCAGTGCCCAAACATCTGCTCATCTCCTGCATACACAATGATACATCACCATCAATTTTGCATATTTTATGCAAATATTCCTAAAAGAAAAGATCAATGGTCATAGAACTGGTGTAAACATTTCTTTTAGGAAAGGAACACTTTGTCTAAGAATTCGAATTAATCAAACTTTCATGGATAGAAACTTCTGCAGAAATATTCTATGCACAGCCTGCTGATTAGGCCCTAAGAGGATTACTTGTTTGGCAGCAGTGTTACTAAGCCAATCAGATGTCTTATTAAGATATTTTATTGCTGCCATGGGTTAAACTGAGTTAGCCACAGTCTGCCAGACACAAGTAACAGGTATGGAGGGAACATACTGAATACAAAGGATTTAAGTGTTGCCTGACCATGACGAGAGTAAATGGTGTTTACCACTCATCTCCAAAAAAGTCTTGTGTTTTTTATTCCAATTTCTGTTTTCTTTTCAAAATAAACTGTTCATTGAATAGTTCTTTGAAAACAAAAAGCATTTGAAACACATTGTGATTTTACCTTGACACGTGCAGACAAGTCCGTTTTATTTCCTTCATAAATGTCACTGTAATGTTACTTAACTTTTGCATGATTAAATATGCCCCATGCAGTTTAGAATCTGCATTGAAAAGAGCTTTGGTGTTGTTAATTAATATATTAATCCTTGGGATATATTAGCTGGATTAACATAAAGATGTTGATCTGATGAATGTGTCATACATACAGTACCTTAACTCAAGTGGCATTAAGTTTGTCAAGGTTTTCATTAACTTTGAAAGGATTGTATAGTATTGATAATACACATTGACATTAATGAACATTAAGGCAGTTGTAAAGCTTATTATAGTGTAGCTTTGACACATAGCGGGAATATATGTTTCAAACAAACATATTGACTATCTAATTGAGTACATTTCTGTGTGTTTTTTCCATTCTTTGTAGTATTTTCTACTAATTCTGATCAATATTTCTTTCTCTTTCATGTACAAAAAACACTATGTCTCTTTCTCTGCATTGTCTCTTGCATCTCTGCAAGTCACGCTCCCTTTATTATTGACTGATTTTTTCTGTCTTTATGAAATAAACTAGGGAGGCTTTTAGGCACACATTAGTCAATGTGACTTTATCTTGTTCTCTTTCTTTCTCTCTCTCTCTCTCTCTCTCTCTCTCTCTCTCTCTCTCTCTCTCTCTCTCTCTCTCTCTATCTATCTATCTCTGTCTCTCTCACTAATATACTTAGTAAAGGTTTGCAGTCTTCATAATAAATCTGTTTACCTGTCTTGACTTTTAAATGGCTCAATGGAAGGTGCAGGGTTAGAGCTATTTCTCTTTCCCTGAATGATTTTTAAAGGAAATAGTCTGAACATATCAAATTGTACATCATGTACAGAATTGTTATTGAATGAGTGCCTCATGAAGATTAACCACAGGGGGTTGATGAGGAATTCGTAGTTGTTCACAGTTTATTGAGGTAATTGACAAGTCTCGATAATGATAAAGCTCCTTAATCTGTCAAATTTCATCTCAGGGTTTAAAAGAAATAGCTTTAGAAATAGCTAAAACTGTTTTTATTTTAATTTTTTTGTAAGATTTACTTCACTAAAATGCAATGAAAAGCAATAATAAAACCATGAAAAAATAAAGACTCTGTGTGGACCTTGACATAAATAATACAGTTTATACAATATTGTAAAAATATTGTTTTCCATAAGCATGTCTATAAGTTTGTCACAGAATGACTGACTTTCAGTGCCAGTCCTCCCTATAGGCAAACTAAGCAAGTTGCTTAGGGCCCACATTTTCAAAGACATTTTAAGTGCCATGAACATACTATCGGAAGCCCCCACACAAACTTTTGCTTTGGGCCCCCAAAAGGATAAGACTGGCACTGCTGACATTATATACTGTATATACACACTCTCTCTTTGTTTGGGCATTATTTGGGTACCCTAAGGACATATTGTTTACATTTAAAGGTACATTTATATGTTTTGTTCCTCGGGGGAACAATAGAATATACAGTTTTGTCTCCTTAAGTATACAAATATGTACCCAAAACGAGAGTACCGCTCTAGTGACAGCTTAGTACCTTAAATGGTACATTACAATGGTACAAGAGTTTACATAAGAGTGTTTATATACCCTGGCTCCCAAAAGTTTAGAATAATGTAAAAATGTTGCTCTTATGGAAATAAATTGTTACTTTTATTCTTCAAAGTGACATTCAACTGATCACAATATATAGTCAGGACATTAATAACACGACAAATGACTAAAATTCAGAACTTCTTAAACTACTAAGAGTTCTCATCGAAAAATCCTCCATGTGCAGCAATGACAGCTTTGCAGATCCTTGCCATTCTAGCTGTTAGTTTGTCCAGATACTCAGGTGACATTTCACCACACACATCCTGTAGCACTTGCCATAGATGTGGCTGTCTTTTCAGGCACTTCTCACGCACCTTACAGTCTAGCTGATCCCACAAATGCTCAATTGGGTTAAGATCCATAACACTCTTTTCCAATAATCTGTTGTGTCTGTGTTTCTTTGCCCACTCTAACTTTTTCTTTTTGTTTTCTGTTTCAAAAGTGTCTTTTTCTTTGCAATTCTTCCCATAAGGCCTGCACCACTGAGTCTTCTCTTCACTGTAGTACATGAAACTGGTGTTGAGCGAGTAGAATTCAATGAAGCTGTCAGCTGAAGACATGTGAGGCGTCTATTTCTCAAACTCTGATGTACTTATCCTCTTGTTTAATTGTACATCTGGGCCTTCCACATCTCTTTCTGTCCTTGTTAGATCCAGTTGTCCTTTGTCTTTGAAGACTGTAGTGTACACATTTGTTTGAAATAATTTTTTTGGCAATTTCAAGCAATGGATAGCCTTCATTCATCAAAACAATGATTGACTGATGAGTTTCTAGCGAAAGCAATTTCGTTTTTGACCTAATATTGACCTTAAGACATGCCAGTCTGCTTACTGTGGCAACTCAAAAATAAACACAAAAACAATGTTAAGCTTCATTTAACGAACCAAATAGCTTTCCACTGTGTTTGATATAATGACAAGTGATTTTTCTAGTACCAAATTATCAATTTAGCATGATTATTCAAGGATAAGCTGTTGGAGTGATGGCTGCTGGAAATGGGGCCTGTCTAGACTTTTTCAAATAGTGATGGTGCTGTAATGTGAAATCACTATTGTACATCAGTAATGTCCTGACTATACTGTGTGATCAGTTGAATGCCACTTTGGTGAATTAAAGTACCAATTTCCTTCCGAAACAGCGAAATCTGTACATTATTCCAAACTTTTGGCCTCCGGAGTGATATATATATATATATATATATATATATATACACACACATACACACACACAGGTCCGTAGCCAGCCTATTGAAAGGGTTTTTTTTTTGCCGTTTTTCTCCTTCTTTTGCATTTAATTATGAGGTTCAAATACTTCATTTTGGTGACCTTTTATGCACTAACTAGATGTCTGTATAGTCCTTTACATAAATATTTATTCAGGGCTGTAAAATTCTTAATAAATAAAAGTTTTTGTTTTTTAAAATAATATCTGTCCTTGAAGTAATCCAAAAGTAATCAGTTACATTACTTTCATATTGTGGTACTTGGATTACGTTACTGAATACTTTTTTTATTAAGTAATTTGTAACTGTAACGGAATACATTTTTAAAGTAACCCTCCCAAGCTTATGTATAACAACCTTACCCTGTTTGCCAGTTTTTTTGAACATATGTTCAATATTCTGCGACAATGACGCTGCTGCCTGCTTTCTCTTCCGTCTCTCCTGCTCTTTTCGCCCCATACTCACTATTTGGTTGTACAGCCTGATATAAAAACAGTCAAAACACCTTTTTTGAAGCTTTGTCAATGACTAAACACTCATTCATTAGATGTATGTACATCCAACTTCACTCAACTAGTACATACTCGTGACCTCATACATCCTCACACTATCAGTGAATCGGTGCAAAATAAACTCATAACAGTTAATAAATAAAGGATAACATGACACGCATAAAAAACTCAGACTAACTCACATTAAGACATAACACTCTCACATACTAGGCATCGTAAATCAGTGAAATCATTCCAGATAATTTACCTCAAGCAGTCTGCTTTGAAGTTCTCAGAGGAATAATATGCGCACCAAAGGAGAAGCATTTCCATTGGCTCCAGTCTGCCGGTATTGGACAATCACAAAAGTCGATATTGCACAGCCAATATCACTGAATATCCAACTATGTTTTATTATTAATTACGCTACATTTATATGGCTATTATATTGTAGACTATTGAGTGTATAAAATATAGAAATCCTTTTAATAAAAAAAAAATAATAATAATATTATATATATATATATATATATATATATATATACCCCCCATCATTCAGAGGCGATGCTTCTTCACCTTTGCTTTGAAAAGTGTATTGCGGTTCCGGTGTAGGAAATGACGGAGTGAGTCGCGTTTCTGCCCTGCTCCCAACCTCTACATTTAAAACTTTTCTTACAGTCCAACAAAAGTTTTAAAAACGATCCCCAACATTTAAGTATATTTGACAGTGCATCGCTGCTTGAGAGAATGACCAGTAGATCAAAAAAAGGGGACCAGAAAGGAGAAAACGACCCTCCGAACACCGTGCTACCCGCGCTAGCAGATATGCTAGCCAAACACGAGGTCTCTCTTATGACTAAGTTCCAGGCGGAATTCAACACCGCGTTCTCCAAACTCGAGGAGCGGGTTGATAAATTGCAGAATACCTTACTCGACCACCAACAGCGTCTCTCGTCCTTGGAGACATTCGCAGATTCCTCGAGTCAAGACATGAAGGCCATGGAACCAGAGCTGGCCGCAATATCTGAAGCGAACGCCAAGCTACAGACTAAGCTCGTTGACCTGGAAGGCCGTTCTAGAAGAAACAACATAAGGATAGTGGGCCTTCCAGAGAACATTGAAGGCACTCATCCTACAGCTTTTTTCGCTCAGGTCTTGGTGGAGGTTTTCGGCGATCAAATATTGAACTCTACCCCTGAACTTGACCGGGCCCACCGCACCCTAGCTCCAAAGCCGGGGCCTGGCGGCAAAGCCCGGCCCGTTATCATTTGCTTCCTTAAGTTTCAAGAGCGGGAGTCGGTTGTGCGTGAAGCTCGACGTCTACTGGGCAAACTAAGCTACAGGGGCTCTCAGATCCACATCTTCAAGGATTACTCGCCGGAAGTGGCAGAACAACGCTCTGAATACCGGACCGTGATGAAGCAACTATACGACCTGGGCCTTAAACCGACTCTCCTTTTCCCTGCCAGGTTGTTCATCAGGCCCGAAACCATCCCTGAAAGCTGCTCAGGACTTCATCGCTTGGTATTAAAAGAAAATGAAAAATGTCCTCAATAAAAAAAGTAAAAAAAAAAAAAAAAAAAGTGTGCACTCAAATTATCACCTTGCATGTGCAAAATAACGTTTTGTGCGCCCAATTTCATCTTGCGTGTGCAGAATTGTGGCACATATATAACTCCATATTATAGCTACTGTGTATTAAGTGCATAATGTGGATATTGCACGTATTGTACATTGTGTATATTGTAGTCCAATATCTGTCACTACAGTACTGCATTGTCACCCACCATTACACTTACTACAATAAAGTGATGAGATTTGCTGTTGACATCATAACAGCGAGGAATAAAGCACGAAAAAAAAAAAGTGTATTGCGAGAACTCTCTGAACTGCACGCGTGGCACACACACACATGTCCAGCTACAATATTAAATCATATTAATTTGAAACAGCAATCCAGAATATTTGTCACAAGCATTGATTAAAACAATGATGACATTAATCACATGAAAAAAAAAAAAAATGACTTAAATTCTGGACCTTTGGCAGTGAGGGGGGGAACCACCCGAACCCCCCCCGCCTACGGGCTTGATATATATATATATATATGCCACACAAGGGCATATGTGTGTGTTCTGTAGAATTTGCAGATACTGAAGTGAGAGGTGGCAAAAGAATCAAGACCGCATGTGACTCATGCCATGTTTGCTAGTTGATTTGTTAGCTGAGTTTTAATGAGTTTTTCACAGTAAGCGATCGCCTTGAAAAAAAAAAAAAGTTCCCTATTCTCTGAGGAGACTCTGAAAAGGTTACACAGTTGTCATTTTACTGCAGGTTCCCTGAGGTAGCACTTTGCAGATACACAAAGGCAAACTTTCCAGCAAAGCGCTCAAATATAGAGAACAGCGTCAGCTTTGCAGCTGCCATGCATTTTTGGTTGAAATTTCACATGAATTATAGATATCGCAAATGGGCCTTTCAAACAATGAAAAGAGAGTAGATGTCTAAAATCGAGAAGACTTTTTTCTCTGCACACATTGAGTATTTCATCTTTGTCTGAGTCAATATTACAAGTAAAGGGAATAAAATGAGAAATTAAATGTTCTTTTCTGTCCAGAATGTGCCATGAATATGAGTAAAGGCCTGTGTTTCCTTTTGCTGATGTTATCTGCCCTGTATGTATTGTTCACACATGCCTCAGATGAAAAAGTGAGAGCTCGCAAATCTGCTGCTGTTGTATATCTGATAAAGAGAGCTGGCCTTCATTTGCTACTTCTCGCGGAGACAGGGGTCAAATGAAGCAAACTGAAGGTAAGTATCTCTTGTGACACAGTGAGCACAATATCATGGCCAAGTGTGGGCCTGTGTGTGTGTGTCTGTGTGTGTTGAGGAAGATTAGCATTGATCCTCTGACATCACTCCCAAATGTTGCATCGATCAGACAACTGATTAATGTTCTCTCTGTGCAGTGCAGCACACACACACTAATGACTGTGTCACATGTTGTTCAAAAACATACACGTAAACACACACACACACACACACAGAGACAAAGCAAATAAGCACTGAGTGAGTACTGAGGAGTGCATTATCAGTATGCTTTTGATTATATTGCAGGGCTCTTCAATTACTTTCTTCCTAGCTAGCACCAGGGGAGGATTATGACTAGCAAGGGCCCCGGGACCAGTTTTATTTTAGGGCTCCCCCAGGTCCAATTATCTTTTCATGTTGAGATCTACATAATCTATTTTCATTGATTTTAATCTCTTTTAAAACCTGTTCTGTTATTTACAGCCAGATTAATTCAAACACACAGAGATTGTATGGAAACCGCTCACCACAGCCATTTAATGTTAAAGAGACCCTTACAAAAAATCTAAATTAGACACAAACTTGTAGCTCATTATTTTCATTTGCAAATGAGCTTGTGATTTGCTGCAAATGTTTGCAGCTCTTCACCGGTTGTGGTGAATTTTACTTCTTCAAACACTTTAAATACTGAAGAATTTAACGGATAGACTCCTACAGCATGTTAGCATGGGTTTGGTGAAACTTGGCAAAGACTTCAGGCAGTTCTGGCTTATGCTACCATATCTAACTCATCTGAATGATGGGGTGTGTTCGATTTAGAAGTGATTATCCCTACACCCTATTTCCTTCAAAGACTTTACCCTCCATTGTGAAAGCTTCGACGGGCTGAAAGGTGTGGGGCTCAAAATCAGTGGTCATTTTATTGAAAATTCTATTTGGAATGACCCTACAGCTTGGCTACCATTATTATTCTCCCATCAAAAAACCAATGAGCTACAAGTAGGGCAAACATGCAGTTATAGCAATGAAAGGTATAATAAAAAAATTTAGTTTGACAGCCCTTTTATACAAAGTATAAAGCTTAACCATATAAAGCCTATGAAATAATAATCAGAAAATAATATTTTTGGAACCTGTTTAAACATTTTTCTCCAAAATAATGAAATGTTAAGCACATGTTGCTTGAAATTAATAAATACTCATTTTGAAATATCAGTAACAATATAAACACTTTTTTCTAAAAAAGATGAGTGCATCAAAATATGAAGGTAGCTGTTTTGGAAATTGTATTGCAAGGTCTTCTACTTCCACAAGAGTATGGAAATGTTCACCAGGAGACAGTAGACATTTCTTACACATTGTGATGATGATGTAGAGGCTTTAGAAAGTCATGTATCAAATTTTATATGCATGGTGTTATAAGGTGAAAGAGTGGCTTAAAATATTTCATTAGAAACAGGAAGGCAAAAGGGTCCTTTAAGAGACGAATATATGTATCTACATACTCAGCTCTGTGAGTCCATACAATGCAAGTGAATGAAGATCAGGTCTTTGTATCTCCAAAAAGCATATAAAGGCATCGTAAAAGTAATCCATAAGACACCAGTGGTTAAATCTATATCTTCAGAGGCAATATGTGTGGGTGAGGAACAAATCAATATTTAAGTCCTTTTTTACTATAAAGTCTACTCCCTGCACTGTAGCGTGATGATATGCATGAAGTTTGTGAATTGCCAAAAACAAAACAAGAAGAATGTGAAAGTTTGGATTCATAGTTTAAAAAAAAGCACTTAAATATTGATCTGTTTCTCACCCTCACTTATCATATTGCTTCTGAAAACATGGATTTAACCACTGGAGTTTTATGGATTACTTTTATGCTTCCTTCATACATCTGCAGGATTTAATCTGAGGGTACGCACTGAAATCTTTCGTAGATGTCTGCACGGACCTTAAAATGAAACCCAATACTGTCAGATTTTAAGCCTTAACCAGACCCAACGTCGCTTACAATCTAATTTCTTCTCCTAGCAAGTACTGTTGCAATAGGCTGCATTTAATGCATATAGGCAACATTCATAACACTACTGAAACAGTAAACATACACCGTTTTAAGAATGCATGGCAGCCCCTTACACTAGAGCAAGGGGGTTGAAAATAATTGACTTACCATTTATTTAATGAAACTTCACTTGGTGCAGAACAATCTGGAACAAAATGAAACACAATCGGTAGACCGGTTTATTTTTTCATTCATACAAACCTGAACCCGTAGTTCTAATTGAAAAACTGACCTGAAACCTGTCAGGTTCTCAGGTCCCGTCGGGCCGGGTCGGGTTGCAGACTGAACCATTATAAACCTTACATCATGCTCCTGTGTGAGATTTTTTTGAACACATAAAAGCACAAAGACAAAAGACACCAATGAACATGACAGAACCCCCCCTCAAAGGATCAGATTCCAGACGATCCAAAAAAAACAAAAGACAAAAATGACCCACAAAGAAAAAACAAAATGAGGGCACCAGGGGCAAACAGACAGTCCAGGGGGGCACAAGGGGCACAGAGACAGTCCACGGGGGTACAAGGGAAAATTTGGCAGTCCACGGAGGCACAAGGGGCAGACAGGTAGACCAGGGAGGCTGAGGGGGCAGACAGGCAGTCTATGGGGGTGTGAGACGGGGTCAGGGTCAGGTGGCCTGGGGGGCGTCCACTGGGTAGGGACAGGTTTAGGAGGCCAGGGAGGTGCCTTCAAGGCAAGGCCCGGTTCAGGGGGCCTGGGAGGAGGAGTGGCCACTGGGGAAGTTGGCGGAGCCAAGGAGGACTTCTGAGGCGGAGCAGTCGAAGACTTGGGTGGTGGCGCCGTGGAAGGCGTAGGCGGTGAAGGCTCGGAAGGCGGAGCAGAGGGAGGTTCGGGAGGCGGAGCCGAGGGAGGCTCGGGAGGCGGAGCCGAGGGAGGCTCGGGAGGCGGAGCCGTGGGAGGCTCGGGAGGCGGAGCGGAGGGAGGTGGCGCCGTAGGATTCTTTAGAAGCGGAGGCCTGGAAGGCTCTGGAGGCAGAGCCGTAGGAGGCTCGGGAGGCGGAGCCAAGGAAGGCGGCGCCATAGGAGGCTTTAGAGTCTCTGGGAGCAGAGCCGTAGGAGGCTCGGGAGGCGGAGCCGTAGGAGGCTCGGGAGGCGGAGCCGTAGGAGGGCCGTGGAAGACTCGAGAGGCTCTGGAGGCGGAGACCTGGAGGGCTCGAGAGGCTTGAGGCGGAGCCCTGGAAGGCCAGAGAGGCTTGAGAGGCGGAGCCCTGGGAGGCCAGAGAGGCTTGAGAGGCGGAGCCCTGGGAGGCCAGAGAGGCTGAGCCCTGGGAGGCCAGAGAGGCTCGAGAGGCGGAGCCCTGGGAGGCCAGAGAGGCGGAGCCCTGGGAGGAGGAGGAGCCCTGGGAGGCTCGGGAGGAGGAGCCCTGGGAGGCGGAGCCCTGGAAGACTCGAGGGGCGCTGGCTCTAGGACGGACACGACCACTGGTGCTGGCTCTTGGACGGTCCTGGCTACTGGCGCTGGCTCTTGGACGGTCACGGCTACTGGCGCTGGCTCTTGGACGGTCACGGCTACTGGCGCTGGCTCTTGGACGGTCACGGCTACTGGCGCTGGCTCTTGGACGGTCACGGCTACTGGCGCTGGCTCAGGGACGGTCACGGCTACTGGCGCTGGCTCAGGGACATCGGGGCCTAAGGGCTCAGGCTGGTTGACCGTGGCTGAAGGGGGCTCAAGCTTGCTGAACGTGGCTGAAGGGGGCGCAGGCTCGCTGACCGTGGCTGAAGGGGCGCAGGCTCGCTGACCGTGGCTGAAGGGGGCGCAGGCTCGCTGACCGTGGCTGAAGGGGGCGCAGGCTCGCTGACCTTGGCTGAAGGGGGCGCAGGCTCGCTGACCGTGGCAGGCGTGGGCTGGGAGGCGGAAGCCCGTCTCCTCTTCCTCCTCCGGGCAGATGAAGTGGAACGCGCTGGCTCTTGGGGGGCGACTGGCATGGGGATGGACTCACTGACAGGTGGGGCTGGCGCGACAGGAAGCACCATGGACAACTGGGGAGTCACCACTGTGGGAGGAGAGGTGGAATCCTCCTCGGCGATGCCCACAGTGAATGGCGAGCCGCGGACCAGCAAGGTCTCCTCCACGAATTCCTGGAGAGTCCAACCGCGCGTAGCTGGTGGCAACAGCTCCTTGAGCGAATTGGTCAGACTAGCCCAGAAGAACACCACCAGGGAGGAGTCTGGGAAGTCGGTAGCCCACGCTAAGTCCAGGAAGTCTCTAATGTGGTCCTCCACCGGGCGGCTTCCTTGCCTCAGGTTCAGGAGGTGGCAGCTTACCTGAAGAACCGCTGGATCCATTGTGGTCGGTCGTTCTGTTATGAATTGGGAAGCAGGAGAAGGCTGGTTTGGATCCATATGTGGTTTATTAACAAAAATGACAAGTAAGCAAACACAAAGAAAAGTCCACAATGGGAAAAATTAACTCTAACACAAAAGAACACAAAGCTGGTACAAAATCCACAAAGGGCTGGAAGCATGGGCAAAGGCATGACGTGAAATGATACAATCAACAACGACTGACAAGGGAATGGAGGAACAAACAGGGTTTAAATACACAAGGAACAAACAAGAGAATGAGGGACACCTGGAAGAAACAATCAAGGGAACACCAATCATAATAACAAACTACAAAGGACTACAAAAACCAAACAGGAAACAGGAACCAGGAAACAGGGGCTAAACTAAACTTCAACATAAGAGCACAACAACAAAAGACACCAATGACCATGACAGAAACCAAACAGGAAAAAGGAACCAGGAAACAGGGACTAAACTGAACTTCAACATAAAAGCACAAAGACAAAAGACACCAATGAACATGACACCAATTACATTGAGTGAATATTTTCTACCAGAAGACACGCCCTTTACGATTGGTGGTAAGGAAGTGTGGGTTTAATGTACTGTAAATGCAGACAAACTTAAGAAAGAAACGTAGCTAGACAGCGAAGTGCAAAACCAGAAAAAATAATGGATCGACACACTCCTAGCGGGTACATTAAGCGAAAGCAAAAAAAGAAGCGAGAGGAGACTAAACATGAGAAGAGCTTACAGCATAGAACTAATATGTTTGTATTATCACAGTGATGTAATGCAATTGATACTATTGATGCATCCCTTGTGCGGCAACTGGAGGGAGAGAGCAAGTATTGGATCGAGGTGCTGAGGCGCGTTGTTGCCGTGATCAAGTTTTTAAGTGAGAAAGGCCTCCCATTCCGTGGTGACAACTCCCATTCCTATTTGTCCTCTACAATATGTGAGCAATTCAATGTGCTAATGGGGGAGAAAATTAAGCTGGTTATTGTAGCCGATCTACAGCATGCCAAATATTTTTCAATGATTGTGGATTGACACCGGACCTATCTCATTTGGATCAGCTTACTTTTATTTTCATTATTTTCGTCAATAATGAGGGGAAAGTTGTTGAACGATTTATTGGATTCGAGCCTATTGAAAGCCATACTGGGGTGGGCCTGGCTGACAGTGTACTTGCAATGATCAGTGACCTGGGGTTGGATCTGTCTAATTGTCGCGGCCAATCATATGACAATGCCAGTAACATGTCCGGTCGATACAATGCTCTTCAGGCCCATTTAAAAAAACAAAATCCACTAATTCATTACATACCGTGCGCTGCACATTCTTTGAATTTGGTTAGTGTCAATCCGATTGAGAACTGCTGCCAAGAGGCTAGTAATTTTTTTAGGATACTGCAGTCCATGTACAGTTTTTGCGCTGCATCAACTCACCGGTGGAGTAAAGTAAATATGACTCTGAAATCCCTATCAAGCACGCGATGGAGCTGTCGCGCTGACTCATCATCAGCACTTTGGAAGAACTACAGCTCAATAAGGGATGCTTTGGGGAGTTTGTCAGGTGACATGCATGATTTAAAGACTGCTTTGCGTCTTCTGGAGTCTTTGCTCTCATTTGTGGCATCACTTCGGTATCAGTTTTCAGACTTTGAAAAGACTGCCATGGGTGTTAGAGATGTGCCAGACCTATTAGCACAACCTTTATCGGATAAGGATACGGAAAGCATTTGCAGATGAAACCAGGGAGCATGAAGTCAAAATAGAGGGGAGCCGTAAATTTCAAGTTGAGACTTTCAACGTGATGATTGACCAGTTACTCGGCTGTCTCAATCAACGACTGGATGCATACAGGCCTCTGAATGGTTGAGTGAAATATCCCTTTAAGATACTAGTATAACTGCACAGAGGACTGATTGCTGTTCCATATTAAGAATATTAGTGGTGGTCTGTTGGGCTCCACAATATATCAAATTTTCTGATATATATATATATATATATATATATATATATATATATATATATATATATATAAAACTAACTTATGGTGTCATTTAAATGCACTCATCTGTGAATTTATAAAGATGTAGAGAGCAGAAAGTACTCTGCATGCTTCTGGTATGATTTTGTTCCTATAACGACATAGGAATAGATCATTTGCAATATATTCAGGGTTGGGAGGGTTACTTATGAAATGTATTCCACGACAGATTACAGAATACATGCTGTAAAATATAATTTGTAACATATTCTGTTAGATTACTCAAAGTCAGTAACATATTCTATATACTTTGTATTACTTCTTCAGCACTGGTAGATTATTTCACTTTTTTTTATTACTGTGCTCGAGTAAAGATGAATGGTTACAAATGCCCCTGTCATGAAACATATACAGTATAATGTTTATAGCTGTTTAGAAAGCCATGCTCCTTTGCTTTTTATTGTTTTTGAACATCTTAGTACTTGGTTAGGTTTACAGGCACGTTATGATGTTTATTTCTAATTATGGTTATACCCATGCATTATGCCAATTTATGAACCCATAACATGCACTTACATATATCTTACCAGAATTGTTATTAATAATGTTGAGCCAGTCTGACTTTGCATCTGTAGGTGTGTATTTAATCATGTATTAGGCCTAAGGGTAATATCTAGGGTTCCAAATGGGGTAGGACTGGTATGGCAAGCAAGTTATTTAGTCAAAGAGCAATGTCTGCATTTTAAATCAATGTCTGTATTAAGGTTAAAGTGATAGTAATCCAAAAATGAAAAATTTGGCCTCATATTATTCTAAACCTGTATGAGTTTCTATCTTTTATGGAAAACAAAGGGAGATGTTAGACAGAATAGCCTCAGTCTCCTCAATTTCATTACATCTTTTTCATTTTCATAAAAGTGAATAGTGACTGAGACTGTTATTCAGCCTAAAATCAACTCAAATGGGTTTGAAATAACATGTATGAGTAAATGATGACAGAATTTTCCTTTTTGGGGGAACTTTGGTTTTCCTTTTTCATGGTCATTAATTGATCTCTAAATGTTTCAACAGGAAAATAATGCTGATGTCCATACCACATAATCTATTTGGACACAGAGAAATTATGTTCACAGAGTTGCAAGGGCTTCTCATTTAAGTCACTCTGGGTCTGGGACACATTTAAGTAGGCATCTGTGCTCAGTGTGACAGAAATATGACAGCAGAATACACCTACAGCAATTTTAACACTGCTCTGCCATAGTGATACTGAATTAGTAGTCAACTGGTTCAGGGCTGTAGCAAGGTAATCTGGGCCCCTTTCCTATTAAAAGATACAGTTTAGAATTTGTTGTGGGGCCCCTTGCACCTTTGGGCCCTAGAATCATTACCAACTTTCACCCTACTAGCTACGGCCCTGGACAGGTTTATTCATATACTGAGGTTGCATAAAAAAACATTTCCATAATTTACCAAAGCATAAAAACATTGACAGATAATTCCAAATGTTGTCATCCAGATCATCCATTTTTCTTTTAACCACCCTTGTCTATGCAGCTTCACGATTTATTAAAGATGTAAATATAATATGAATTTCCTATTAAGAAAATGATCCCCAAGTTATAATCGTTGCTACAGCACTGGCTTTGTTTCTTCTATGAAACGTCATTTTTAATTATTAAAAATGTAAATATTGGCTATATACAGGGGCATAGATTCCCAATAATAATCAAAACCACAAGTGCAATTACATTCAAGCAAACAATTGCTCAGGATAATTTTCAAAGAGTGCAATTTATTTTCGGAGCAATTAAACTGCCCAGTTTTCTAGTCATATTTACTCAAATCATGATTGCCCCCTGTTGGCAAATATTGGGTACAGCTGCAAGGACTGTTTAAATTAAAAAATTATGTTATCATTTAATCACCTTCATGTCATTTCTTCCTTACATGACTTTCTTATATGGAACACAAAAAGAAGAATTTTGAAGTTTGTTCCATTCACAGATTTGAATACAATGGCAGTTGCAAGTGACTCACTTTGAAGCTTAAAAAGCATCCAAAATTGTCATAAAAGTAGACCAAGTGACTCGTATATCATATTCCAAGTCTAATGAAGGCATACAATAGGTTTTGGTGAGATAGGTTTACAGAGTTTGCTTTCCCTTTTCAAGATTTGTCACAGTTTTAAGCTTTAAACGAAGCCACTATCAACTGCCATTGTACTGAAATCAGTAAACAGAACATCCTTTCAAAGTGTTCTGCAGATGAAAGAAAGACATACAGTATGAGTTTAGAATGACTTGAGAAGTACATTTTAACAGAATTTTAATTTATTAGTAAAGTATTCCTTTACTATAACAGCAGATGGTGCTTATTTGGTAAATGTTATAACTGCTTGCTAACTGTTGGTTTACAGCACAAGGTTCAAGCTTTTTCATTCAAATATGAAGTCTTCTCTTACAATACTGTAATTACCATGTTTTGGATATGGTACCATGGTAATTCCATTGTTTTCTTTGACGTAGCATGTAGTGTCATATACAGTGCATCCGGAAAGTATTCACAGCACTTCACTTTTTCCACATTTTGTAATGTTACAGCCTTATTCCAAAATTGATTAAATTCATTATTTTATAATGAAGATATAGACAGGTGTGTGCCTTTCCAAATCATGTCCAATGAACTGAATTTACCACAGGTGGACTCCAATCAAGTTGTAGAAACATCTCAAGGATGATCAGTGGATGCACCTGAGCTCAATTTTGAGTGTCATGGCAAAGGCTGTGAATACTTATGTAGCTACATGTGATTTTTGTCGTTTTTTTATTTTTAATACATTTGCATAGATTTCAAGCAAACTTCTTTCACATTGTCATTATGGGGTATTGTTAGTAGAATTTTGAGGAAAATAATGAATTTAATAAATTTTGGAATAAGGCTGTAACATTACAAAATGTGGAAAAAGTGAAGCGCAGTGAATACTTTCCGGATGCATTGTAAATATCATTACATGTGATAACTATTCAGTATCATGGTACTACATATCTGGCCTTCGTGGTACCATGGGTACTGCAGCAGTACATTTTTCTAAGAGAGTCCTACCCTGTGAATTTGCAACAAGGCTTTTGAAAGGATGCCTTCTATTGTATTATGCTAGGACAATAGCCAAGCCTTTATGTGCTTTTTCATATCTGTTTTTACGGAAGCTCAAAGAGGCCTTGCGTTATTGTTATTTTTCTGTCTCGTTTTCTCGTGATCAAATTTTTGCCTTTAATTTTCTCCAAAAACTATACATTTTGAATTGACCCACATGATTTTCAATTCAAAGTTTATTACAAGGTATGAGGATAATGATAATCCTTGGCAGAAAAGTAAAATGTATTATATGTAATATGTAAATGTAAAGTTATGTTAATTCAGTACAATTTGGTTATAATATATTCACCTGCCCTATCCAAGAGCCTTTTAAACCAGTCACCTTTCACATAGGCTAAATCAAACATATTAATAAACACCAGCACGTCACAAACACTTAATAAACGCTTTTTCATCAATATAGTAAGAGCCTCTTTCTTCTGCACTCAACAGGAGAAGCAAGTCTTTCTGTGCTTTCCGCAAACTGTCATTACTGCAATATGCGCGCACTCGGATCTAAATCGCGGCTGACTTGACCGCAGTCATGCAGACGTCCCGGTCCCTCAAGTTGGCTGGCAATGAAATCGACCAAACGTTCAGGGTCACTATATTGTCTAAGACAAAGTTGTAGACGTGATAGTCTTCTTCTAAGGTGTCTGATCTGGAAGTTGTTAATGACTGAGAGACATAGGCTACAGCTATTTCAGCTTGAGTGAGTCCTTGATCAAAGTAATGACGTATTCGGTCATCCTTTATGCAACGGTGCGTTTAGCTGTTGCCTCCAGATAGCCTTATTGAAAACAACTTTTTGTTATGCCGAGATCACGAGAAAACAACCTTTGTTACGTCGAGATCACGAGAAAACTAGACAGAAAATTAATAACGCAAGGCCTCTTTGAGCTTCCGTAGTTTTTCAATGTTCAGGGTCAAAGCAAAAGGCAATTAGCAGCTAATAGTTTGCTTCATAGCATGCTTAATTAGACACTTCTGTCTATATATTCAGAGAGCACATTGAAAAGACAAACTTGCTCAGATGGCAAATGTAACAATTGAGGGACCAAATGTAAAAGTTTATGGCTAGGTCATTGAACAACTCTTAATGATTGACCATTATTCTGTGCATTACCCAGTGTCCATGCGGTGGTTAGAGCCCTGCATTGTTGAGAAAATTATTATCATGACAAACTCAACACAGAAACCACTGCTGTGAATTATTCTCAGGACTACTCAACTTTGGAAAGCTCAGGGGCTATAAAGCTGGATCCCTGTAGCCTTGAGGGAGGTGCTCTTAATTCCTAAATATACTGAATGCATATACTCTTTAAACACTTTATTAGGAAGGCCTGTACACCTACTTATTCATCCGATCTAATCAGCCAATCATGTTGCAGCAGTGCAGTGTATAAAATCATGCAGATATGGGTCAGGAGCTTCAGTTAAAGTTCACATGAACCATCAGAATGTGGAAACAATGTGATCTCAGTGATTTGGACTGTGGCATGATTGTTGGTGCCAGATGGTCTGGTTTGAGTTTTTCAGTAACTGCTGATCTCCTGGGATTTTCACACACAACAGTCTCTGGAGTTTACTCAGAATGGTGCCTAAAACAAAAAACATCCATTGAGCGGCAGTTCTGCAGACGGAAACACCTTGCTGATGAGAGAGGTCAAAGGAGAATGGTCAGACTGTTTCGAGCTAACAGAAAGACTATGGTAACTCTGATAACCCCCCTCTCTCTCTCTCTCTCTCTATATATATATATAGATATATATCTATATATATATCCTATAAGTTACGGGTGAGACCATGTTCTCGTGATTTAGTTTTATTTTTTCAAAGAGACACTTTCTACCACATTCATTGTAATATTTAAAATAGTTAAGTAGGATATGATCAGTTCTGTTACTGTCAAAGACACAGTCAACTAATAAACACTACCCAGCAAACATGCTCCATTGGGGCCCGAATGGGGCCATTGCGGGCAGCCCACTGTGGGCCCAGATACCGGCGTGAAATGCGGGGCACGTGTGGGCACCACACTATGGGACCCAGGTGGGGCCCCAGTGGGACACCCCAAAGTGTGGGCTGACTGTGGGCAGGCCCACAGTAAGTAGAGTGGGCCCCCATTGGGGCCAGTTGTGGGCCCACACCAAACCCCTTAGGGGCCCAAGTGGGGCCACTGTGGGCAGCCTATTGTGGGCCCAAATACCGGCGTGAAATGTGGGGCACGCAGTGGGCCCCACACTATGGGGTCCAGGTGGGGCCCTAGTGGGACAGCCCAAATTAGAGTGGGCCCTCATGTGGGCTGGATGTGGACACACTGTGGGTGTAGGTGCAAAGTTTGAGCACACGGAGTGTGGGTACTTTACTATATACAGAACAATTGCACTTGTTAAAGGTAGCAGCAATAAATCTAGGGTCATGTTTTTTTTTAAATAATTTATTTACAGACATTATAATTAATAATAATACATTGAGATTTATTTTTAACTAGCAATAAAAAAGCAATAGAGCAGTTTAAAACAGCAATAAACACACAAAAACAGAACCACAGAATACTTAAAACACATATGAAAGTAAATTAAAACCAATCCCCTCAGTAGGTATTTCCCTCACTGCAGTTCTGGCCCTTCCTTGCCTTCCCCATCTCTGTCCCTTGCATTACGGAGCCACGTTTTATGGACGCTTCCACCTCGCATGCAGTGGCTTGGCTGCTTTTTTTCCACAGCATCTAAGTGAGAAAGGATCAACTGAAATACAAATGTTAAAAACAAAATAAGGGTTGTTCAAGTAGGCCTACTGTTATGCCATTTCAACCTCCTTTGCACTTTGACGATTATTACTGGCTACAGGAAACATGGAGACAGATCAAACATTGTTCATTTACTGTACATTTACACCTGACTACTGATTTTTCCTTCCCATTTATTTATTTTTTTTTCATTTTTATTCCTGTTATACAGGCTTATCACATATAAACATTATATACTGTACCTATAACTGCTTTGCAGACCAACATCTGCCCAAAGGCCATCTTCTGGCCAGAGCCCTTCCAGCACAGTTGCTGGGCAAGTGAGGTGGTCAGCATGCAGACCAGGATACGTCTGGTGTTGGAGGTTGGGCTTGTACCCCCAACTGTTGCCAGATACTTTGCCTAAATTAAAGCAGTAACACATTAGTATATTCACAGTACAGCTATACTGAAACTGTAGTGAAAAAGTACAAAACTTTATTTATTTAAATGCATTTATTAATTTAGCAGGCTTTTAAAGAGGTGTTAAATACCAAATATGTGTGTTAAGGAGTGATTCACTGAATCGTTCAAATTCAAACTCTTCGCACCACTCTATTGTCTGGAGACGCATGGCGCATAACCGTTTGGCTGTGGCGTTATTTTGGAACTATTAAACAAAACATCTAATATTCGAGTTTTGGGGGCTCTTATTTTGGAATACAACATCAGAATGTCCTGAAACATTGTAGTTCACTCCTTGAGAAGGTGTCCTCCCCATCTGAGGTGAAATTGGTCTGTGGAAGCTAGGACTTTTATTTTTATGATTTTCTGAATGTATGGACAAAACATCTAATATTCGAGATTTGGGGGCTCTTATTTTGGAAGACAACATCAGAATGTCCTGAAACATTGTAGTTGACACCTTGAGAAGGTGTCCTCTCCATCTGAGGTGAAATTGGTCTGTGGAAGCTAGGACTTTTATTTTTATGATTTTCTGAATGTATGGACAAAAAAGGTAATATATGAGTTTTGGGGGGCTCTTATTTTAGAATTCAATATATCATGCAGTGACAGGTTGTGAGGTGTGCTAAAATCTTTCTTTCTTTCGTTCTGTCTTTCTTTCTGACAGACAGACAGACAGACAGAATAAATGAATGCATGTGAAATTGCCTTCGCAGGAATTTAACCTGTTTTAGTTCTGACGGTCATACCGCAATAACCAGTGTATACGCGCACCGCGAAATATAGGTGCGGCCGCTCATTTCGAAGTGGCGGCTGGCTTGACCGCAGTAAATGTTTGGAGGTTTCACCATGACAACAACTCCTTGGTATTTAAAAATGACTGACATTTAATTTAGTGAAATTTGGAAATATGATATTTTCAATTTGACCAGATATTCTCCATTAGCGCAAATGCCCAAATGACGTCACACATATATAACGACATTAACGGTTATTGACGGTGTAGACGGTAGCAAAACCCGTTTACGTGAACATTAGAGTTGGTAAAAGGTAGTCCGTCAATTGATAATTAATTGGGTTTTATATAAAATATGAAGAGGGGTTATATTATTATTATTATTAATGTGTTTGAAACTGCTAATAGCCTAAGAAAAACAAATTGTTCCCTCAGACCGCCTGTGTCCTTTTTTCATAATTCAAGATTTGATATACGTTTTCTTAATACTTTTAATTGTCATTGATATTTGTATTGGAGTTATAAGTTTTAAGTTATTTGAATACAATAGTTTAAAAAGTATTTTACCTCAGGAAACCTCTTTCTTCAGGATGTCTTCAGTACAGTCAGGATGTCCACAGTTGGAGTCGTCGACGTGCTGTGCACTTGATTGCCGTTGATCAGAGCTTTTATACCGGCTTCCAGGTTCTTTCGCGGGCCTTGCACGCGAGGTGTAAAGTTGTGAAGTATATTTTTATCATTTTTAAAAAATTAATTTATTATAATATTACAATATTAATGTATTATATATATATAGCCTACCTTTTATGTCTACCTGGCGCAAGGAAAAATAAAAAAAAATATTTAAATTAATGTATTAAATTAATAAATTTAAATTATCCAGCCTGCAAGTGTCTAGTGTTTTTTTAACTGCCATAATCCATGTTAATTCTTTAAATGGTAAACTCGTGGTGGTGGTGGTGGTGCCCCCCCCTTGTGGAAGATATTACTATACTTGTATTTGTAAATTGTATATGCTTCTTTGTCTCCCATAAACTAGGCTTTTAATATTAAGTTCTCATACTACATATGTAGGCCCATTCATGACAGCAGTCAAGGCTATTTTTGTCCTGTGACAAAGAAGTCAATTACCTAACATAAGTTTTACTAAACATGTAGTTAAGATTTTATAAGAAGTCTTGTGCTCACCAAGGCTGCATTTATTTCATCAAACAGTAAAGTAAAAATTGTGAAATATTATTACAATTGATCAATGTTGAAAACTGTTTTTGCTGCTTAACATTTTTGTAGAAATTTATACTTTTTCAGTTTAATAAACAGCATTTATTAATTTTATTAAAGCATTTATTGAATAGAAATCTTTTGTAACTTTATAAATGTCTTCTGTCACTTTTGATCAATTTAATGCATCCTTGATGAATAAAAATATGAATATCTGTCTTTTTAATCTTACCTCATCATTGTTCCACAAAAATGTTAAGCAGCACAACTGAAATGTTTCTTGAGCATAATTGAGTTTATAATTGTATATTTTAATAACAACAGATACAATAACATTTATTTTAGCAAAATAATAATAATAAAAAAAACATCATGGGAATTGATTTTATCTATTTTACAGCTTAATGATCATTGGATGGGACTATATCTCCCACCCAAAAAATTGTAGGCTATACCATATGAGATTAGTTGGGTTTGTGACAAAATTATGGCAACCATAAAGACACGCAATTAAAAAACACCCACATAAAATATTTAACTTTTTAACAATTTTTTAACTAAAAATGTAACTATTTTTAACTATATGCTAAATGTGGGTTGCCCACAGTAAATCCTCATGTGGGCCCAAATGGGCAAAACGACTATGGGCCCCGCATGGACTAACCCACTGGGGGCCTGTGTGGGTTTTCTGTAGGCAAGCCCACAGTGGGCTTGCCCACAGAATGCCCACATGGGGCCCCAAAGGGTTTGCCCTTGCCCACACTGTCCCACAGAAAACCCACACTTACCCACAGTGGGCCCGCACTGGCATGTTTGCTGGGTATGAGTGTTTAACATCACATACACCAGAGATGCGTCCAAAGACAAGAGAGATATTTCCAATATTGACTCCAAAACTTCTCCAGTGATTTGTTTACCATTCACTCGCTACCTGTATTCGGTTGATTCAGCGAAACAGAGAACTACTATTGCACATTGTCATTGTAAAAAACATTGTAAACATTATGTAAAACTCAGAATACCTGACGTTAATCATTTAAATTTGTGTAAAAAAGAACACGGCATCTGTGCAATGTGGCATATGGTTTGAAAAGCTGTGTTCAAGGTCATTTGTGAAAATACGTTTCTTTATAAATTCAACAGCAGAGGGCAGCATGCATCAATTGAAAACAGTTGCTTCTGTTTCAGAAAGCTGTAAAAAATAAGAGGGTTTCAATAACTTTTTCTCTTTGAAGTCTCGATTCAGTTTTCGATTATTTTAGAGCATCACAGACTAGATTTATGGTCTTTATAATTGTTTTAAATAAGATTGTAAACATTCTCCCTCAGTTAGACTGGTCTTCACATTCATTGAGGTGGAAGTTAATTTCATATGTGTTTCAAAATAAATTATTCTATTACAAATACAAATTCATTTTATTATACCCTAATTATCTTGTTGGAAAGATGATTATTATAAAATTAAATATTACTGTCAGTGCATCATTTTACAACGTTGTTCCTTTTTTTGTTATTCAATACTGCTCATTTTAAAGCAGGTTTTAATGCTTATATCAGCATTTTTAACACATTTTTTAAATTATACTCATGACTATTTATGGCAAGAATAATAGAATGCCCACAAAAAAAAAAAAAAAAATCACGACCTATTTGATAAAGCCATTTGTTTCATGCTGTAGTGTATGACTGGTGATTACCGTGAAACAATTCACATTTGCACATGACACTCGAGTGTGTAAATATATAACCAAAACACAAATCCTTGAAAAGAAAATTAGTTTTGAACCGGATTTGTGTGAGAGTAGAAAGTTATTTGTTTTTCTTGTCTTTACGAGAAGACAGTATCAGAAACCACATCGTCCCCCTCCTACACAATCCACGGATACCGTGTTCTCTATCTTCCTCCCACAAAGGTCATCAAAGTCGAAAAGAAACTATTCAGAAAAGGTATTCTGAATAGTAAACAACGCGTTTTGGAAGAATAATTTTAACAGTTGGCCTGTGAGACAATTAGCAAATTCCAAAACATCCAAAATTGGGTTAACCAGTCATATAATCAATGATGGGAATATTATGTAGCATTATTTGGGCTATTGGGAATATATAGTAAAACAGCTTTGATAGATGAGTCCTTTACATGTCTTTTTTTTATGAAATGTATGCAGCTTTGCTAGAAAGATTTTACATGTGCAATTTGTGAGATGTGTGTATGTGTTGTGATGTGTGAGCACAGAGTGTGTTTGTATGTTTGTTTGTGTACAACTTTGCAAAAAGTTGACTTTTTTATTTTGCTAGGGTCAAAGTTCATAATTAAGTCATAGATAAAATTAACAACATGGAAAACACCTTGTACATGCCACTCCCACAGATTTTTTTATTTATAATTTATTAAATTTTTGTATTTTATGTCTATTTCAGTCAAAACAAATGAATAAACAGGTCGAGCTTCACAGGTGATTGGTATAAAAAAGAGCTACTAATACTGTCTGGTAATTACTCTATCAGCAAGTGAACTATTCAGTGAAAGCTTGGTGTTTATTGTGTAGTTAGTTGTCACCAATGTAAATAAAGACCACAGGAAATATTCTTTCACATGCATATGCGAACAATGTGCTTTTGCGCCCACATGTGTCAAAGAAAACATTCTCTTTTTCAATTGTGTTAATTCCCTATTACTCGAGTCAACACTGATATGAAGGCACTTTCTCCACAGATTTCTGTCTGGTTTTAAAGCATGCAGATCTGCTGATCCATATATTCATTCAGCAGTTTTATGTTTTATTTCATTTGAACTTTTCTCTGTATTAACGTAACACAACGTGTTGTAATCATAACTACAATACAAAATAGAAGCAGATTAAGTAGTGTGTACATACAATGTATCATTACATCTTGTTCCAAAAGGAAAATTGAGAATATTTACCAATAATAAAAAAACACTTGCAGAGTTGTAGGTAGTTTGTAGATTTTTTTAAGTATCATGTCTCTTTTCTTTCTCTTCTAAGCATACATTGTTGTGACAGTGCTCATGCTCATCATAACTGGACTTGAACATTAACTTCATGCCAATATAGAGCATCTCAATGATGATTGGCTCATGAGAAAATTAAACATTTAATATTTTGGTTAAGAGTTCTTGCTTTTAAACTTATTTAATGAGGCAAAGTGTGTATGCATGAAAGAGAAACACTGATTTTTCAAAAATTAAAGAATATATGTTTTTTATTGTTTATATTTATTTTTAAAGGTGCACTCAGTCATTTTTTTTTTAATTTGAAAGGTTTTACTCTTAAGGATAAAAATGGTCATTTTAAAACATAAGTAAAAAAAAATCATGATCACTAACATAATGAATACTCTAGTCATATCAGTAACCTTATCAACTCTGTTTTATTCTTGTTCCCTCATGGGGGCTGCCATGTTAGAATCACAGGATCAGCGGAATACTACTCACTTAATCTAATTAACAACACTGGTATTGGACACTTTCACTCATGATCATGGTGGACTGTGAATAGTGATTTTCTACAATGATATTAGTAACTGAAAATTATTGTATTTGAAGTTGGTGTAAATCCAAAATGACAAGTTAAAAAAATTACTGAGTGTACCTTTAATGTGATTTATTTATTTTATCTATATTTAAACTAAGGTTAGTCAATGAGTCTTAGACACTGACTAGCCATACCTCACCGTTCACCACTGGAGAAGGTTTTATGCTATGTTGTCTGCTTCTATTTAGAAAGGAATGGAGATTAAATAAAATGTGAACATTTACTGTATACTTCAAAGGAATATTCTGGGTTCAATACAAGTTAAGCTCAATCAACAGCATTTGTGGCACAATGTTGATTACCACAAAAAATGTATTTCCACTCATCCCTCCTTTACTTTTAAAAAAAGAGCAAAAATCTGGGTTACAAGGCACTTGCATTGGAATTGAATGGGGCCAACCTGTAAACGTTCAAATACTCACATAGCCACAAAATGTAAACAATATTTGTTTTTAACATTATTTAGTGTGATACAATCGCTAGCTAAACTTGTTTGTGTTTAAACCCTCCAAATATTGTCCCCATTAATTTACATTGTAAATGACTCACTGTAACCTTGAGTCTAAATAAAAAAAATGTGTAGGCTTAATCAACATTATGCCACAAATGCTATCAAATGAGCTTAACTTGGATTGAACCCGGAATATTCCTCTAATTAAATGAATGTCATTTTTCAGTTTTTTATGGCATTTGAAATAAAATGCATTCAAACACAAAGAGTTTAAAATCTGAGGACGGCGCAAAAGACGGCTGCAACAGTACAGCGCTTAACAAAAAGAAACTACAATTCCCATAAACCCAATCCGAAACGCACTAACCGCTAGTGTGCGCGCGCTTCTGTTGAGTGCCGACTCGCCTGACGTCACCGCTGGAACTGCCCTGTCACGCGCTGTTAGTAAAAGTTGGGAAAGGAGCTCGAGACGGTGAGCAGCAGCGGACGACCTAGATCAACGGCCGCGCTGACGTAGTGCGCTCGCTCACCTCCCCTTCACAGTGAAAAGTTCTGCCGCTGCGACTCGGCTCAAACTCAGTAGCAGGAGCTGTTTGGATTATTCTGAGGGAGGAGTTTCATACAATAATATAATCCGCTTGGAATTAGAGGGAAACTATAGCACGGAGGAAAAGTTGAAAAGTTTTGACTTCACTATTAGTCAATGTAGTGAGTTTATTAAAGAGTCGGCGTACATAGACGGGTAATCCCGAGCTGTCAAACCCGATGACTACTGCAAACTGCCCCGGGAATGAAGAGCTGGATTTCAGACTGATCTTCGGGGAGGACGGACAGCAGCCGCAGCTAGGCCCCGCAGGTCAGTGCCTATACTTTGGGATACTCACTCACAATGCATCGGTGTAGATAAACTCATGAATCATGCATTTAAAAAGTGATGATGACGATAACAAATGCAGCAGCGCCGCGCTGTGAAAGTGGCAGAGCTCGCCAGCGTTTTTCTTTACACTAGCAGCTGCTGTGTTTTTAATGGAAATGAGAAGCAGTAAGTTTAGGCGATGTGCCGGTAAGATTATCAACCGGGGAACTAAAGTAACCTCGTGAGCAGCTGCTGAATTAGTGTGAAAATGAAACACCATGTATTTTACAATGCAGCTGAATCTGTCAGCTGCTGCACAGAGTGAAATACTATAAAAGTTTCTGTTATCACTTACCCACGCTTTCAACTAGATCACATGGAAAATGGTTCAACCCATAAGTTTCCATTAAAACTTAACGAGACCTTGCAAACGGTTTTATTTCTCCAATTTAATTTTATTTACACTGGTACATTTTGTCACAGCAGGTAATTTACATTTACTAAAAATGTAGGAATAAACAAATGCCCCATTTGTCCCATTTTGAATTATGTTGATTCTTCTGGGTAGCCATAATATGGTTTGTATTGTTGACAGTAATATATCAAATGTGAAATCCAAAATATAAACATACCTGTTGAGTGTAGCTCAACGGATGATAATTAATTATTACTATTAATTAATTAATAGTTTATTGTTGATGTGGTGATCCCTCAGGTCAAAAAAGTTTCCAAAAGTGTTCTTACTTATTACATGTAAACAACACAATACAAACATAAACAAAAAAAATTGTTTTTGTAGTTACAGCTTTAAACTACAAAAATGTCACATTTTGAAAATGTTCTTTAAATGATTCTTATGATGCAGTTATGTTTTCAAACAGAGGTTTAAATTAATTGTGATAAAATAATTAGAAAGGCTAGGCTGCATGTTAAATGTCTTGAGTAAATTCTATTGCTAGTTCGCTGTATACAGAAATTTAAATGACACTTATATTTGAATTAATTGATAAGCACTTTTCTTTCTGTTTCAGTGCTCAGTCTGCATTTTAACCTTGTTTATGTATTTGTAGTGTATATTTCCTCTGTTTGTGTCCACCCGGCATGGCCATCAGCATGGCCTGTGTTTGTGTGTGTGTAATTGCCTTATGAAAAAACGTGTATGTGAAGTAGCAACCATATCAGTATCTGTCAGTGTGCTCGAGTGTGTCGTGAAGGAAAGAGATTTGGGTATAGTGACAGCAGAATGCATGTGTGTGGGTGGACCTTGGTGTGTTTTTGTTTAAGGTTTGCATGATTTTCTAAAGTATTGCATGAACACAAATTGCATTTGTTGATTGCATGCATTCCCTAAACAAAGAAGGGCAGGGCATGCTGGGCAATATTTAAATAAAGTTTTTTTATTTTTTTTATTTGTTTTGTAAAATGTTGCTCTATCAGGGTCTATGCTATAATGCTATTATGACAAGTGGCTTTGCTACTTTATGTGCTGAGGAAATCAATGTAACAATCACTGTTGTGCATTGTCATTTTGGATCAACTGTTTTTGAAGAACTAAATAGAGTTGCACCTTATAAAAGGAGTCTTTTCCTAAATTTAAGAGAAGAAAAAATAAATACATTTTGAGTCAGAAGTTGGGATGATGTATTTAGACAAAATGTTAGAAATAAAAGAACCGCTATGTTTTTCAGCCTGTTGCACGGTGTACCGCGCTACCGCGCCGGTAGCACGCAGCTGCCACTCCGGATCCACAATGGTGCTATTTTTGTTAAAAAAGCCCGACTTTTGCAACACATGGACATCGGAGCAACCGGTGTTCGTGTCTACCATCGCCAGACACTACTGAAATATAAGACTCATGCAAAAACCAAGCTGCATGATGACCTGCAGGAGGCGCTACGCGTACTCGGCTTGCTGCGAGACCAGGCCTCCAGAGGACGTCGTAAGCGGTGTGCGAGAAAGCGGAAGCGCGGAAAGAGGGCGGGGGTCCATGCTAGGCTAAAAACAAACCCTAGCCGGCCGGCTCTCCCGTCTATCCTGCTCTCAAATGTTTGCTCCTGGACAATAAACTGGACTATATCCGACTCCAGCAGGCTACACAGCATGAGTTTAGAGACTGCTGCGTCTTTGTTTTCACGGAGGCGTGGCTCAGCGACAGAGTTCGGATGCCGTCATTCAGCTAGACGGGCTCGCCTCGTTTAGTGCCGACAGAAATACAGCTCTCTGCGGTAAGACTCGCGGTGGTGGCTTGTGTGTTTACATCAACACGGAATGGTGCAAGAACTCTATGCTAGTCTCTAGTTACTGTTCATCACTGTTGGAGCTTGTGACTGTTAGATGCAGACCTTTTTATCTACCACGGAATTCACCACTGTTTGTATAACCGAGTTTACATTCCCCCAGCGTAACGCTAAGGAAGCTCTGTGAACTGTATGGGGCTATGAGCGAACTGCAGAACGCTCACCCCGACGGACTGTTTATTGTCGCTGGAGATTTCAACCATGCAAATCTCAAGACAGTGCTCCCTAAATTCCATCAGTATGTGGACTTTGCAACGAGAGGCGAACGTGCTTGATCTTGTTTACACAAACATCCCAGGCGCGTGCAGGTGGAGCCCCGCCCCACCTCGACTACTCAGACCACATCTCTGTTATGTTAATTCCAGCATACAGACCGCTCGATCAGGCGCACAAAACCGCTTCAGAAGCAGGTGAAAACCTGGCCAGCAGGAGCCATCTCTGCTCTTCAGGACTGTTTTGAGTGTACTGACTGGCACATGTTCAGGAGGCTGCAACATATGGCGATTCTACCAACTTGGAGGAATACACAGCATCAGTGACCAGCTACATCAGCAAGTGCATTGATGATGTCACTTTCTCCAAGACCATCACTACACGCTCCAACCAGAAGCCGTGGATGACTGCGGAGGTGCGCACGCTGCTGAGGTCCCGAGACTCCGCCTTCAGAGCAGGCGATAAGGCAGCCCTAAGAACAGCTAGGGCCAAACTGTCACGGGCAATCAGAGAGGCAAAGCGCGTACACGCCCAGAGAATCCACAGTCACTTCCAGGACAGCAGTGACACGTGGCACATGTGGCAGGGCATCCAGGCCATCACCAACTACAGGACAACATCAGTTGCCTGTGACAAAGATGCCTCCCTTCCAGATGCGCTGAACGACTTTTATGCTCGGTTTGAAGTGCAGAACGACGTGATGGCGAGGAAGTCCACCCCTCCTCCCAACGACCAGGTGCTCTGTCATACCACGGCAGATGTGAGGAAACCCACGGAAGGCTGCTGGACCAGACAACATTCCTGGCAGAGTGCTCAGAGGATGTGCAGACCAGCTAGCAGATGTTCTTACCGACATCTTCAACATCTCTCTGAGCAGCGCCGTTGTTCCAACGTGCTTCAAGGCCACCACCATCATCCCCATGCCAAAGAAGTCTTCAGTGTCCTGCCTCAACGACTACCGTCCCGTCGCACTTACACCCATCATCATGAAGTGCTTCGAGAGGCTCGCCATGAGGCAGATTAAGACCCAACTGCCCCCTCACTAGACCCACTGCAGTTTGCGTGATCGTTCAAACCGTTCAGCGGATCGATGCCATCACCACAACCCTCCATCTGGCCCTCACCCACCTAGACAATAAGGACTCATACGTTCGAATGCTGTTCATAGATTTCAGCTCAGCATTCAACACAATCATTCCCCAGCACCTGATTGGAAAGCTGAACCTGCTGGGCCTGGACACCTCCCTCTGCAACTGGATCCTGGACTTCCTGACTGGGAGACCTCAGTCAGTCCGGATCGGGAACAGCATCTCCACCACCACCACCACACTGAGCACTGGGGCCCCCCAGGGCTGTGTGCTCAGTCCACTGCTGTTCACTCTGTTGACTCACGACTGTGCAGCAATGCACAGCTCGAATCACATTATCAAGTTCGCTGATGACACGACCATGGTGGGTCTCATCAGCAAGAACGACGAGTCAGCATACAGAGAGGAGGTGCAGAGGCTGACGAACTGGTGTAGAGCCAACAACCTGTCCCTGAATGTCGACAAAACAAAAGAGATGGTTGTTGACTTTAGGAGAGCACAAGGTGAACACACTCCGCTGAACATCGACGGCTCCTCTGTGGAGATCGTCAAAAGCACCAAATTCCTTGGTGTTCACTTGGCAGAGAACCTCACCTGGTCCCTCAACACCAGTTCTATCACCAAGAAAGCCCAGCAGCGTCTCTACTTTCTTCGAAGGCTGAGGAAAGCACATCTCCCAACCCCCATCCTCACTACATTCTATAGAGGGACTATTGAGAGCATCCTGAGCAGCTGCATCACTGCCTGGTTTGGGACTTGCACCGTTTCGGACCGCAAAGCCCTGCAGAGGATAGTGAGGACAGCTGAGAAGATCATTGGGGTCTCTCTTCCCTCCATCAAAGACATTTACAAAAAACACTGTATCCGCAAAGCAACCAGCATTGTGGACGACCCCACACACCCCTCACACAAACTCTTTACCCTCCTCCCGTCTGGCAAGAGGTACCGAAGCATTCGGGCCCTCACGGCCAGACTGTGTAACAGCTTCTTCCCCCAAGCCATCAGACTCCTCAATACTCAGAGACTGGTTTGACACACACACACACGTGTCCTGAGTTGCACTTTAATTACTGTCACTTTATAACTGTCTGCTACCTCAATAACTGCTATGTGCATAGAACATTATCTCATAGTATGTTATGTTTACATTTTTAGAAACTGTCATCTTTTTGCACTGAGTACTGGTCGGCGCTGCACTGTCTATTGTCCTGTTCATTGTCAGAAATTTGTTGTACTGTCCTGTACTTTTTGCACATGTTTGCACGTGCACTTTATATAGGTATATATAGGTTTTTTTATATAGGTATTTTATTTCGCTGTGTTGTCTCATGTGGTCCTGTGTTGGTCCTTTGTTGTTTTTATGTAGCACCATGGTCCTGGAGGAACGTTGTCTCGTTTTGCTGTGTACTGTACTAACTGTATATGGTTGAAACGACAATAAAAACCACTTGACCACTTGACCACTTGACTTGTAATTTGGCCCACATGTTGAGTTTTAGTGCATGCACTCATTCACACGTGTCAAGGGAGAATTCTGATGTGGCCTTGAAAGTGTGGAATTTTTAAACTGAATTTCAGCCACCATACTGAATAGAATTGTTAATATGGTCATTTTCTATCTTTCTGCCTTGTGAATATGACAGGAGTTTGTCAAATTGCATTATTTTTAAGTTGTTTAACTGGTTTTTATCCTAAGTGATGTGTCGTTCACACTGGTCAAGGAGTCGTCATGATTGTAAAAGGGCATGGACTGTTGTTACTGTACACATCAGTGCTGTCTGTGCCTTTGGCTGTTGTTAAGAGTTGCAAAAAAGATGAATGATCAGTTTTTGTCTTCTGTTTGCTAATATATGGTTTTATGTACACAAGACCTTGAATTTAGTTCAGGACTCTCTTTGTAAGATGTCAAATTTCATCAGATTCCTGTTTCAACACCTTTAATCTTGCTGCCTGAGTAATTTATTTCAGGGCACCAAAAAGCACTAATAGTTATGAGATTATTGTTCTAAATTTCAAAACTCCTCAACATGGCAAAACATGATGACAAGATGTACATGTTTGTTTTTACATCCACATGCTTTTAGTGAGAGCACATGGAGCCAAGGTTGCAACCAGTAACTTTCATATATGTTTTGGCATGCTATTGCGTTTTTTATTTGGCCATTTTATTTTTGTTTATCAGTACAGACTTGCCTTTTCATAATTCCAAATGTTTGAACATTGTGCTGAGTCAGTTTTGATGGAAGTATCCTCAAGTTATTGTGTTCAGGAGTGTACAGAAATAGAGGTTCATTAATTCATGTTCTTGTATGGCATCAACAATAACCTTCATTAGGGCTGTCATGATTATGAAATTTGGCTAATGTTTAATTGTCAAACAAATAATTGCAATTATGATGATTAATAATCTGTTTTAGGGCTTTCACGATTATGAAATTTAATTGTCATGCATTTTGTCATGCGTGTGCTTCATAAAGATTTAGAAGTAATTTATTCATATTGAACTTTTACATGATTTCCTTTAAGGCTTTAAAAACTTATGAATGACATTAAATAATATTTGAAAATATAAAAATATCTGTCTCTCTTTTTGGTCAACTTTAATCTTGGTCCATTTAGCATTTTTGGGTTGTTGGAACTAGGGCTGCAACTAACGATTATTTTGATAATCGATTAATCTAACAATTATCAGCATGATTATTTGCCAGTTATTGCAAAGATTAATCATAAGCTCTTAACCGATTATTTAGCTTGTGGCCCGACATAAAATGTTGGATTAAGTGTGCTTACTAACAATAAAGAGGACAAAATAATCTTTAAAAAATGCCTCTAAATGACATTCACTGAATTAACAGGAAAAAACTTTTGCAGAAGCAACATTTATTATTTAGGCTTGCTTTAAGAGAATGTATCTTAAATATAAGTGTATTTTGTATACAAGTGTATTTTTTCACTTGGTTATACTTCTGAAAGTGCAATAAAAAGACAAAATATACTTGTATTCAAGATCTAATAGCAAGTCTAAATATCTTAAATGCTGCTTCTCAGGTGAATGCATCTTTTTTTAAAGGATTTTTAGATATTTTAAAATATTTGTATTTTTAATATTTTATTAAATACAACATTCTCAGAAATTGTTTTCTTCTGTAGTATAGCTGCTAAAGAAAATGTACATTGTTTTAAAGGAGTTTTATATATTATTTTTTGAAAACAAGCCAAAACAAAATAAAATCAAAAACATTTTGCTGCAGTGTATAATGGGGTAAAGACTCACCTCTCTCACCTTTCTGTTCACTTCAATCCAAAATCCACAAAAACATAAATTCTCTCGTATTAATAAAGCTACTTATTGCCAATTTTCTTCCCGATAAGAAACACTCAATGACACATTTATTATGATTCAATTAGTCACGAGTCATCATGTTATAATCTAGCTGCATTAAGTGTGCGCACTAGAGGGATGAGCGTCCCGTGACAGAGTGTGCATCCGCCGGGTGCAGTTTCAATCTCTCCTCCTTAGATCGGGACATTCACACAACTCATAGAATAGGCGCTGACTGCACACAGAAATGCCGGCTCCACTTATTCCACAACGAGAGTGCTTCTGAATGTACTTATTTTTTTATTTTTGTTTGTATAATTCCCTCATACTTTGCGATCTACATCAGCTGAAGCTGTTTGGAAAGTTTAGAGTGCATCTGGACTGTGATCTGTGTAATTCCTCCTCTCATCAGTCAGGTGTGAACTGTGGTGCTGTTCTCACGATTCATCATTAGAGTTTAATGTGATCTCATGTTACGTTAAATTATATCAAATGACTATTCGACAATGAACATTTGTCGACAAATTTTTATTGTTGTCAATAAAGTTGACTAATCGTTTCAGCCCTAGTTATAACCCAGCCAACCTGAAAAGCTATTATATTATAGCGTAGTGCTGTTCTTGTGCATCATCATTAGAGTTTAATGTGATCTCATGTTATGTTAAATGATATCAAATGACTATTCAACTATGAACATTTTTGTCGGCAATTTTTTATTGTTGATAACGTTGACTAATTGTTTCAGCCCTAGTTGGAACCCAGCCAACCTGAAAAGCTATTATATTATATTAAATTATATTATAGTGTAGTGCTGTTCTCACGCATCATCATTAGAGTTTAATGTGATCTCATGTTACGTTAAATGACATCAAATGACTATTCAACAACAAACATTTTTGTCGACAATTTTTTATTGTCGACATCGTCGATAACATTGACTAATCGTTTCAGCCCTTATTGGAACCCAGCCAACCTGAATAGCTATTATATTATAGTGTAGGGCTGTGTCAATACAATCAAATATCGATATGCCATGATACTTTTTCTCATGATGTTGTATCGATCTATATGTTGTGTATGTCATGTCAGGATGAAAAAAACGAGTGCATGTGCCACATAAATAACGTTACCTAGAAAGTTACCTGTGTGTGTGTGTGTGTGTGTGTGTGTGTGTGTGTGTGTGTGTGTGTGTGTGTGTGTGGACTTGCGTGCGCCTTGTAGTTAAAATAATTATGGCGTTGAATGAGGACACTGACAGGGAGAGAGAGAACAACAGACTTAAAAAGAAGCGAAGGTTCCTCAGAAGTTCCTCACTAAGAATCAGGAGCAATGGCCATGCCTCAAAACTGCCAAATCATGCATTTTGCACATTGTGCAATTACTATTTTGACGTCCAAGGAGCTTCAGGTACTAATGTGGCTAAACCTCTAGTTACAAAGTCCTACATTCCTAGATACATTTTTAATTGAATAGGCTACATATTTTTCCATTTGGCCTATAATATGGGTGCCTATATTAGTTGATTCAATTATTTAATTATTAAATCAAATGGAAATCCTGAACAGAAACTTGGGTTTTATTAATAATTGACAGTGTTTACAGTGTTTTATTTTTTACATTACAAAACAAGTTTCTGTAAATACTTTAAAATGCAATTATGGTTATCAGTTGTATAAGCACACATATCATACAATGAAATATTAATCATGAAAATAAATTTATACTGGAGTTCTTCTCAAGAATATATGGTGAATAACTTGATGATATGTTGGTGAGTAGGGAAATGACCGTGTGCAAAGCGAAGTTGTGCAAAAGCATGTGAACTTAGTGTTACACTATTGTGGTACTCAAAATATTTTCCCATGGTTGGCAGGTCTGAAATGATTTGGTCAAGAATACAATCAAATAAAATATTTCAAATCAGCAGGAAAACAATGGTATTGTTTGCTTCTTTAGCTCAGATCATGCAAAAAAAAAGCAATTTTTCAGGCTGGTCCAGTGAAATTACATACGTATCCCAAGTTAAATGTTTGTATTTAAAAGGTGATTGGCTCTTTTACTTGTAAGTTGGGACTTCCTTTTCTACGCCGACCATATTGGGTGCTTGGCCTTGGTCTAAATGGTCTCTGAAAGTGATACATTCAAAGAGTTTTTACAATGATGCAAAAAAATAGGCTAACAAATTCTGACCAATATCCATCCAACACATCTATGAATCACAGTTTTCTGTCATAGCAAATCTTATTTCATGTAACAGAACTCAAACCATCTAAGTCAGGTCTGTTCACTGTTTGGTAAATCTTTGGTTTGGAGATTTTAAAGCATCAGAATACAAAGCAGCTGATTAATGAATGTAACAGACTTCCAGAACTTTCTAATTCCACTTATCTTAATATCTTTTTCAGTTTCTCTCTGTCTTTCTCTCCCTCTCTCTTCCTGCCTCTTCATCTTTTTCTTCAATAGTGTACTCAAAAACGTTAATTGGATGGTGTTTTTCATAACAAACCTTTGCGCATGTCTTCTTACAGTCTTGTGTCTCTGAAAAATCAGGTCAGCAGAGTTCATTACAACCAGTGTTGAGGTACTTTTATATATCGGTAGGCAAATGATGATGATAAAGCAGGGTGTGCAGTGTTTAGTGTCTGTGCTAGCTCACATCTGCTCAGCTGGCTGGCTAGCTGGCTAGCTGGCTGTCTCAGTCGTGGGAAAGACTGAAATTACATCGCTCTCAGGGTGAGTTATTTTGAGCCACAGCAAGAATGGCAGAGGGCAGACTGCAGCTTCGCTAGCCTGTCAGAGGCTAGCAGGAGGAGGCTAGTGGAAGACTCACCCCACAGCCAGCAAGTGCCACTGGACGAATCGTCCCACTATTCAGCCCTGCACCACTTTGCACTGTGTGTCTCGAGCAGCAGAGAAGTGCTAATATGCTGTGCACAACGTCCCCAGGTGAGGCCACAGACTCAGGTGTAGCAGGCGTAGCTGCATGTAGGTCAGTGGATGGGTGTTGGGTAGTAGCTCTGCCAGCCATGCTGCCGCTAGTATTAGGGGACATAACCATGAAAGCTCTCGCAATATTACAATCATTCCAAATATTAAATATTGAGAAATGTCAGTTTGTACAATCAAGAGGAGACTTGTTAGTAGTGCTTGCTAAGGCAAACATCACTGTTATTATTCTTTACACCAGGTGTTTGTTCTTAACCCCTAACCAGAAGTATTAAACTAAGGCACTTAACGTCTCGTCCCGTACCATTTGTTCTGCGGACATGAATATTAGCTCAATTAAGTGACTTGTTGAGGAGAGGTTTTCCATTAATTTTCTAAGAGATCAGACTTTCTCCTGGTGGGCAATTCAATCAGCAGAATAAATTTCCTGACATTGAAGGTGGGAACCAAGCCATATTTTGGGAATAAAATTTCATAGATACATGGTCTTCATCTTAACAAGCACATAGCAATGCCCAGGCAGCAATGCACAACATGCAAACTTTGTGGTGGCAAGTTTTTTTAAATATAATTTTTGACTGTTTTCATGGAACTTTCAATAGCTTGAACATCTTCCGCTCAAACACAAGAGGTTATTTGTGTCAATGAAGTCCTCCACTAAGCAGGGAATATACTGGAAGGCATTTTGAGCCAATGATATATTCGGTTTTCCAGAGGTTTGAAGCAGGTTGACAGTGCTGACTCATTCTTGCCTCTGTAGTACCATGTTAACGAAACATAAAGGTGTGAATGAGCTGCTTACGATCCACCATAGAGGCACCATGAGGAGATAATGACCATGTTTAAATCAACTTAGGAAGACACCAGGGTTTTTGCAGAAAGCTGCATTCTGAAACGTCATGTAAGAGAGAACCCCGATTTCCTTACACTAGGGCTGGGTGATATGGCAAAAAATATTATCGAAATATTATTTTTCATATTATTCGATATCGATATTTATCACGATATTCAATCACATTTGCACATTGCAAATTTTTTTGAATTTCCAAAAAAATACGAGAAAACAAAATCCTAAACATTCTAAATAGTCTTAACAAAACTGCATTGGGGGCCCAGACACAGCAAATGCAGTGGTGTCTGAGGGATCGTCTTTGAAAATATTACAGTATTTTTTAGAGTTTATCAATTGAGTGCAGTTGGGTATGAATGTTATAAGATAATCTGTTCATTTTGAATCATAATGAATATATATATATATATATATATATATATATATATATATATATATATATATATATATATATATATATATATATATATAATATTTTTATTTTTTAACATTATTTTCATATTTCTTTACATACAGATAACCAAGTATGGGGACATAGAAGCCCTTGTGACTGAGGAATGATATATACTGTATGGGGGTTCAGGGGTATCTCCAGAGAGCAAATTTTGAAAATGTAAAAGTCTGAATGTACCATTTTTCTATTTGTAGTTTTATAAAATATACCCTTTTACACACACCAATGTAAAATATTGATGGTCCCTCACATTCGCGTATTTGCATTTGTACATTGAGGGAATCCCAGAGTTTTATGTAAGAGGGAAACCCTACTACTGCAGCGCAATTCCACTGTAGGTCGCTATGGAAAGCTAAGGAAACAAACGCAGGAACAACTCTGGAATATCAGGAAATAAACCAAAGCAACAGAGTATAAAATAGTGAAGTCTTCCTCGGATACCATGTTTGTTATTTACGCAAGTGTCGTGATGAAGTTAGGTTGCTGTGAAGAAAGCTGCTTACTGACCGAGCCCAGTGTTTCTCAAAATCCTTTGGGAAACACTGTGAGCCGCATGTATACAGGAGTATGCCGCTTATACAGTGCATGTAAACGGAAACGCTATTTTTTTCACAATAACCCGCTTTCTCGCAAAAAGCCGATTTCATGTGTAAACTTAGTCAGTGTATAGCTTTAGAAAATTGTTGACCTTTGACATTAACATATACATAGAAGTAGAGCTGGGCAATAAAGCAATATCGATATTTATTGGAAGAAATACATTTTTGATAGCGATGCTAAACCTTTGAGTAATTTTCAATATTCAGCATATGTTCTACATCTAGATGTCGGATCAGCTATGTGTTGATAAAGATGCAAGCTGATTGGCAAAGGTATACACACAACTAGCTAACTGAATCTTCATCATGAGATAAGCTCGTTAGGAAGTATATCGCCTGTTAGTAGGCAGCCCTGCTGTCATTGAAAATGGTTGAGGCCAGATGAGTCTTGGTAGCCGCTAGCTAGCTGTTCGGCTAATATGACATTGTTGTGTGCCAAACAAGACAGCACTTACAATGTAATACAGCTATTGACTGAACAACAACTCCGACATCCAGTGTTGGGTGTAATGTGTTACAAAGTAACTAATCTGATTACATTTTGTGGTAACACAGTAATGTAACATGTTACTTTAAAAAATGAAGTAATCTGATTACAGTTACAGACATAAATAACATTAAGTTACTTGGATTAGACATTTATTGCTAAAACAATAATATTAATTTAGTCGAATGCATTTTAAAATGTATCATGTTCCTGTGTTATGTTCCAACTAATGAGCATGCACTCAAACAAACCACCATGGCATTGAGGACACTATCGAGGCAACGGTAGATGAGTTAGCTGTGTTACTATGGAGGCAGCAGAATGTAGTTGTTTATTTAAATTGAAAATGAAAGTAAAGCGTTTCAAGTTTTCATGCGCTGACAATCAATCTCAGTGAACTCTGTGTCAGCGTGCTTCCATCCCTGTCTGAGGCATGCAAGGCTGGGCCGCCGACAAATCCTCCTTATATATCCGCGCTCTACCGCATCCTCGTGCACCTCCCTTCTGTATCTCTCTCTGCAGCTGCCAGATGTCAAAAAAAGATGTCACAAGGCAAATGGCTTTTTACGTTCTTTATGTACTGTACACAATAAAACACAAACATAATGCTATAGCGTTATGGATGTGCAACTGATAAAGGATATGCAATTCATCCAAGCACAAGCAGGGAGGTAGAAATAATCAACTCTCTGTAAAGTTTCACACAAATGAACACACAAAAACAGACATGCATGCACACAGACATGCATGATGCAACACATAAGCAAACCTGTATATGCACACCAAAAAGAAACAACAAGCTTTCAAATACACAATGATTTTACTATCAAAGCTGTCTGCAAATGGGTTTTCAGAAATGTTTTCAGTTCATTAGTATTCTTTTCCTGTCTCTCACCAACACAAACACAGGGAAACAAGCTTACTGTACACATACATGCCACACATTAGTCATTAGTAATCAAATTAAATTTTTTACAAAAGTAATTAGTAATCAGTAGTGGGATTACTTTTTATTTAGCGTACCCAACACTGCCGACATCAACACCATAGCTGTTTTATTTAGTAAAAAAAAAAAAATATGATCCAAAGCACTGTTCAAACACAAAATGTTTCTTCTTGCGATATTTATTTGAGTTGGCAATCCAGTTTTTGGTGCATTACCGCCACCTACTGTGCTGGACTGTGGATCGTCACAAGAAAGTATGGTGTAGTCAAACGTCAGCTGAAGATGATGAAATTAGTGAAATGTCTTTGAAAAGAGGTCTCCCACACACACACCTTATTAAGGATTAAATCCTAAATGTAAAATCCGTTAAAAGTAGATTACCCTTTGGAGTTTACTTGCAACCAAACAAGTTGTTTAATTTATTCTTGAGGTCTACCAAACATATGGAGTGGAGTTCAGCCCCCATTAATGGTATGAAATGTACATTGTTAGAAATATCGATATCAAAAGATATGAAAAAAATATTGTGATAATTTTTTTGGCCATATCACCCAGTCCTGCAGAGAAGTGTCATAAGCTAGCAGCACTAACCGATTTTTTTTTTTAGTTAATGACCCTACTAACTCTCTTTGCAGCCTCTGGGAATAACTAAGAATTTGTAATTTGTCGGTTGCAGTTGGTGAGTTGACCATTACATTCTATTTTGCTCTTCTAACACAATGGCAGATATTGCAAATGCTATAGCAAGACACCAATTACAACTTCACACTTAATTGTTTTTCGGTTCTTTAATATTAGGGTCATTAATAAATCGCAATGATATCTGATCTTGTGGTTTACCTGCTGTTCTTAATTTGGTGAGCTTTATGGTGATTCAGTTTCAAAATGAGGTGTTGCAGTACATGACAGTGAGCCAGCATTATTCAAGGAACTTGGTAGTAAGAGGGTAACTTGTGCGCTGTGTTCTAAAATATGTCTCAATTAATCATGTATCACATTGTGTATTAATATAGTATTGATTCTTTATTAATTGATATGTCAAAATGTCTTTGTCAGCATTGATGCCTTTTTACATCCCTATTGCAAACAATACAGTACACTAAATAAGTTATCATCTGTGAACACCGTTGTTTTCTGATGAATACACAGTGGTGGCGTTGTAATGTGCTATTCTTTAGAAACCATGAGATTAGATATCATTCCATTTTAGCGATGAAGTTAAAGCTGAAGTATTTAACTTTTTTGGTGTTAAAATACTTATCCCAGCTTAATATGCAGAGACGGCTATAAGTAAGCCATTCATAGGTTAATTTTCTCAAAAAATTTATAACGCTGTGTCTCTGTGGCACTATGAAAATTCCAATGTTTGATTTAAGCAACCCTTCTCATGAGACAGAACAACATTGACTCCACCAAAGGCATGAGTTTGAGGGTGGGACTATATGTTTGATTGTACAATGGAAGACTGGGGGTGTATTAAGAAAGCTGTTTTGGGGCCTGAGTAGCTCAGCAAGTAAAGACGCTGACTGCCGCACCTGGAGTCGCAAATTCGAGTCCAGGGCATGCTGAGTGACTCCAGTCAGGCTTTCTAAGCAACCCATTGGCCCGGCTGCTAGGGTGGGTAGAGTCACGTTGGATTAACCTCCTCGTGGTCTCTATAATGTGGTTCTCGCTCTTAGTGGAATGCGTTGTGAGTTGTGCGTGGATGCCGCAGAGAATGGCGTGAGCCTCCACACTTGTTAGGTCTCTACAGTAACGTGCTCAACAAGCCACGTTATAAGATGCACGGATTGACTCTCTCAGATGCGGAGGCAACTGAGATTCGTCATCCACAACCTGGATTGAGGTGAGTCATCACCCCATCACGAGGACTTATTGCACTTTGGGAATTGGGCATGCCAAATTGGGGAGGGAAATAAAAGCTGTTTTGAAACCATATTTATTTATACAGAGTGTGCAGAAATTACACACTTCATCGATAAACGATTAAGTGGAAATTTTTTAAAATTGTATCTGTCTGTTTCGACTGACATCACGTGTTTCAAATTGATTTCTTGGGTTTTGTTTGGTACAGTTTAGCTGTTAGCTTAGCTCCAGTCATTTAAGGTTCACATGTGCTCAGATGTACCATATATGCAATGAGTTGACTCATCGGGCCACAGAGAAGGTGTGTTTTCTGGTGGGCTTGTTTCCCGGGGTGAGGCACGTGTAGATATGTGTGGTATTTGTCTACATTAAAATTAGTGTAACTTAAACCAGCAACATTCACAGGACGCTACAGCACAGGGAAAGTTTCTGAACACTCAGAAACTTCTGAAGACTGGAGCATGTTGTATCAGACAGGTGCTAGTTCATTTTAGCTACAGTGTTGCACTATTTTCCAGTCTGTTTTATATATTTTTTTCATCAGCCAAGTCACTCACCAGATATAAGGGGAGAACCGTCTCAGTGAGAATGGATGATCTTATGTATGATGCCCTAAGCAAACAATCAGTTATGTAGCAAGGAAACAGCATTAGCTCTCATTTTATTAATGAGAGCTAATTTAATCCTTTGGAAAGACCGGTTCAAACAAAAGGTGGGAGCTGTGATTTACTTTAGCATTTAGCTTTCAAAAATCCTTAGCTGTCAGAAAAAGAAAAAAGTTTATTGTACATGCAGCATGTATTAAATCCTTTTGAAAAAATTAATCGACCTGTATTATATAAGTAGACCTGTCTTGATTATTAAATAACCATCTGATCGTGGTTATTTGATCTAAAAACAGTTATCTCAAATAACTGCGATTATTGGGCATTCTAATTTCAATCACATTTTAATGCCCAAATAAGGCAATTTTAAGGTAATATATTGTATAAATGCCAACAGAAAAAGTTGACTTTTGCATAATATAATAAAATATTCTATAAATATTGTAATATATATATTTTACATCACATGTTTTTTTATAAAGAAATATATATTTTTATAAGAGTTCAAAAAAACAACAGTGTAAATGTAAAGTTGACCAAAAAGAGAGACATATTTTAAGCATTTAGAAATATTTTGATGTTTCATTTCATTCATAAATGAATAAAGCCTTTAAAGGAAACCATATATCTTTTATTTTATTTATTTCAAGTTCAAATATCAAAAATGACTTCTTAAGGTGTATGAAGCACACATGCAGAAAAAAGCACACCTTTTGGCAGTTAATTGAGCAAGCCCTTAAAGAGACAATAAATCGTCATAGCACTAAAACAGATAATTAATTTGGCTGGTTTGAGTTTTTCTGTAACTGCTGATCTTCTGGGATTTTCACACGCAACTGTCTCTAGAATTTACTCCGAATGGCGCAGAAAACAAAAAACATCCAGTGAGCGGCAGTTCTGTGGATGGAAACGCCTTGTTGATGAGAGAGGTCAACGGAGAATGGCCAGTCAAGTTTGAACTGACAATGTCTATGGTAACTCAGATAACCGCTCTGTACAATTGTGGTGAGAAGAATATCATCTCAGAATGCTATTTGCCGGTGTAAAGGGGGACTTACACAATATTATGCAGGTGGTTTTAATGTTGTGGCTGATCGGTGTATATAAGCAAAATAAAAACTTGCTCAAGGGTCTTACATTTTTTTTATTGTGTGTGCAATGATTTGTAATAATTTAAAATTGTAATCGTTTCAAATTGTAAAAAACTTGAATGGGATTTGATCTTAGACGATCTTTCAGTCTTCCTTCCCTCACACTTGTTTATTGCCTCGTACCTAAGGTCCTCTCTTTCTCCTCTGAGGCAGTGCCTCACTTTCTTCCTCTGTTTTGGTCCCTAAGATACCATTACACAATTTACTAATTGGGCTGTTGTGTAATTAAATGGGTGTCTGACAGCTGGATGGATGTGCATGTCTTGGTTGTGGTGTAATTGCAGACGAGGCCCTGAGACTTTTGCCAGCTAAGATGATGAGTATAATTTGAATAACCATAGCAATGAAACTCTTTTTGCTCTGATAGTATTGCACGGACGGGTTGTTAAAATCCACTTTGTAAACGCACTTTGCCTTGAGAAATGATCTTTTCTACCATAACAAAGCGAAAGAGATAGACTAACTAATCAAATAGTGAACAAACTAACTTTCTAATGAGCCAGCTTGAAAATATTCAGGTGTGTATGTGTTTGGACAAATAATGATACATATGCCATGATTCGGTGTCTGTCAACTCACCACAGTGACATTCTGCTGATTTCTTTTTGCTTAGTTAGTTACTTTGATGTCAGTTTGGTGAAATCAGCTTCAGAACTATGAGCAGGCAGCAGTAATTTTGGTTTATGATTCATAAGAAAAGACAGCATTTATTTAAGTTTATGGGAATTGTAAGGAGTTCTGTAATGTAAAATGCAGTGGGCCAGGCATCAGATCTAAAACTTATTCTATTGCTTTGGCAATTTTAAGCAGTGATTGACAAGGTTGGGACTAAATGAACCTGAGGCGTTTCCTATGCCGGCTGAGCTTTTTTTATCCTGTAATGTTATCACGGTGTGAGATGGTTTAATTAGGGAGCTTTATTTAGAAAGAAAACATACGTTCATGTTGGCTTAGGCTGCCATCACCTAGCACAGTGGACATCTGCAGCTTGTTGATGTAACTGGCTGCAAAACTGGGGGCACAGCAGTGGCTCGCCTGGACAGGTAAAAGGGTCCAAAAAGTTGAGGAATGGTGAGTGCTGTCTGTGGGTGCAAGAACAAAAAAGATAGGGTTGCCGGGGATTAATTACTTTTGTTAAAGATATGACTTTTCCATATGTGCAAATTAGGGCTGGGCGATATGAGATATATATCGTTGTGATGACATAAAGTGTCAATCTATATAGATTTTGCCATCTTGTGTAAATGCCCTCTCATGTATCTGCACATTAGGGATGCTCCGGTCAGGATTTTTACAGATCACTGATCTTTTTGTCACCTGATCAGCCGATACTGTTCCTGATACCAATCATTTCAAGGATCTCTGACATAGTGTGCAGAAAGCTAACATATAACCAGTTGTCACTATTAATTGAATTTCCCTCTTCCCAGTAATATCACTTTGCCTAGTTTTTGCTGACAATGATTTATTTTTTAATAAGACTTTAAAACAAGTATAGGCTAACAAAATATTGTCTATATTAAGATTATTAAGAAAAATGTAAGCTTAGTGTCAAAATGAAAACACTGATAACCCATAGGTGCAATTAAACTAAATGTGACATTTTTGGTTATTGATTATTATTATTATTATTATTATTCCTTATTTTAATTCTATTTTGTTTTTGCATTAAATGTAACACATTGTATTATGGTATCTTAATATTGTATATTTGCCCTGTCGCATGTGAAATGCCACATTAAGAGTACAGTACACAATCTTTTCATATTTGCCATAACTCTCTGCATCTGCTGAATCAGGTTTTCTTTCTAACAACACAATGCCAGTATTCCCCACATTCCATGATGCCATGACAATGCTCCTCAATCCTTCAAAGTGTATGCGACTGGCCAAATTACTGATCACCGATCAAGTCGCAGGACGTGGCTAATCTATTAGAGCATCTCAAATGCCCATATGTAAATATATGCTTGTGCACGGCGTGAGCGTTTCTATCAGTGGGCAGGGTTTCACGGGAGACTGAGGGGGGAATTAATTGTGCCTAGTAGGGCTGGGTATAGATACAGATTTACAGCTCTCAGTTCGATTACAATTTTGATTCATAAGTGTATATTTCATTTATAATGTCCCCTTTGCTTGCATATGAAAGGAATTCTCTTTCATATGCAAATCAATGTATTCAATCAATAAATATGATAATATATAGATTTTGTTTTGTTACATGTTTATTGTTCAATTACATAATTTGTAAAATGTACCGTATGGCAGCACAATTATGACAAAATAATAATTGTCGATTATTGCCCTCGATATTGTAATCGCGATTTATTAATGTTGATTCAAATATTAAATTACCATGACCTCACAAAGTATGCAATCGTGCGGTTCTTCAGAGTAGCAGATTTTAATGGAGGATACAAGTTTCCCTCCAGTTTTTTTAAGCATCTTTTAAGCATTAATTATTGTAATGATGTTTGTTAATGTTAGGCCTAATAAAAGTATTTTAAAGGGATATATCTATAGTATTGAAGAAACATATGTAGGATTTTCTAAACTATTGACAACCAGTTTTTAATTGATTCAATATGACTGTGTGAAATGTAATGTTTAACACCCCTCTAAAGACTGAGAAAGGGGACGTTAAAACAAAAACAATGATATGCAATATGCATCTTTACTGATTAAACTATTGGTCCACGTACAGTAAATAATATGAAATATTCAATATTCAAACTTATTAACAGCCAATTTAAATTGACCAGTTTACTAACTTTGTTCAGTAAGCGCTGTGATGGCGAGACTGCCCATTCCTCCTGTTAGATCTTCAATGGTGATCTTGTTCATGTAAGGTCATCATTAAATCATATTTAGCATCAGTGGTTGCACATATTGGAAATTAAAAATGGCTAATCGAGCCATTTGCGATCGGGAGTGTGCGATACGTGAACAATTTAAATCTACCAATAGCAGCTGCTGGGCAAATGGGCCTTATTAGAACAGACATGATAATAATGACAGTGATTCATGAAACATGCTATTTATGTCATATTCTTTATGTTGGCTACACCTCATTTTCATTTATTTGTAATGACTCATTTGGTAGGCTAATGTTATTGTTGTTCTTTCTGTCAAACTCACAAACGCAGCAAACCGATTTAAGCACTTAAATGTTACATTACTTGCTTAAATGCAGCAACTGTTGGCCTAATGTGTGTTAAGTAGGCCACTAATAAAAAATATTCATTTGTAAAGTGCTTTAAACATTCAGATAATTATAGGCAAATGTGGCAGAAAATAAACGGCAAATGAACAAGATTTATTTTTCAGTAGGTATTTTTTAGAATCAGCTTTTACGGTAGTTTTTTGATTATCATAGCTTTACGATAATCTTAAACAACATCACTTGTTTTTTTTTTTACAATGGTGTAAAGACTGTTTCCCAAACCAGCACGAAGATCGCTCTTTATAAAGTAGATGAATGTGCAGAAACTTTAGCCAATATGTCAAAAAGTTTGTCTGCTCCAATTTAAAAAAATTCTGAAATACTTAAGTAACCTTGTAGAGGCGCTGAAAGTAATTAACTGTTACTTAATTCAAATAAAGAAATAACGATGGCCTTGGGTCAACTTAATAGATATTTATGGAAGTGTGCAAGAAATGCTTGTAATGTGAAAGCATGCAATGTCAAACATAAGGGGCTCTCATGTAGCCTAAAGTTTTCATCCGGTTAGAGTTTTAGGCACTGTATTATGTGTTATGCAAATTTAGATGTTTTTGTCCCCCCCCAAACCATTTAACCATTAAAATGAATAGCCCAAAAGATCTGACTCTGTCTCCATTTGTATATTCTATAGATCAACCGCTTAAGAATAATAAAATAATCCTGAAGCTCTTTACATTAAATAGAGCGTGCTGTAGTTAAAATTGTCACTGTGAGTGTGAGGGAAATGACCCCAGATTCCCAGCTGCCCTCTTTCAACTCAATCTCATTGACTGAAAGCATCCAGCATCAACTAATGAGACACACACACTGTTTTTCTCTTTGTTTTCAATAGAGAGTGCAGTTGTGGGCCACAGAGATTGAGGTGCTACAGGTTTGGGCTGTATTGTGTGGCTTGCGTTAGAGACTCAGTGTTTAGAAGTGACAGCTTGTTCAGTTAATAGAAATCTCTTATTTTCATATAATAACTTTGCTACTTGCATTACTATTTTTAGCATTTATTTAAGTCTTCATTGTTCAATTTTTAAAGTTACTATTTTTTATGCCATTTGTTGCAAAAGGAGAACGAGGGAGATAGTTATGTTTGAGCTGTAAGAGAAACCTGCTGTTCTACAAAGGGAACTCCAGATTAGGTTACACCCGGCTGTACACACAAGCACACAGGTCAGGAAATTGTGCAAGCAATTCAGCAGTTGACCCTCTTTTAGGAAGGTATGTGCACATCTTAGAGCCAAGAGTTCACACAGGCTTCTTGTATAGTGGATAAAATGAGGAATTGCATGTTGGAGTTCATGATGTGTTTGTACTTTAACATATTCTTAAAGTTACTAAATGATTTTCGCACAGCATCAGCAAAGCAAATTATTTGTCAGAGAGGATGGGGAAAGCGAAACATCATGTTCCAGTAGGTAAATGATGTGATGTAAGACATGAAAATTGGTCCAAAATGGAAAATCTAGGAAACCAGGAAGCTCTCAATTTAAGCTTGTGTAAAATCGTTGGGACAATATATCAGTGATATTTTTTCAGATGTACTTAATATTCAATAAATTGATATTGATACCTTAAACACAATAGCCACTGTGCCATCAATATATTGGTGTGTTTAAGTGTGTCTATAGGGCCCTATGCAAGCAATATTATTTTCCCCCAAATTCCATTTTATACCACTATGTTTGTGTTTTGTGTTATTTATTTAGTCTGAATTCAGTGTTTTAAAGTTAATTACATTTTAACATCAGAAGGTTGTCTAATCAAATTAATTCTTAAAACGTAAATAAAATAAAAACATAATTATACTTTTCAACATACAATTTCATAATTTTTTATCAAATTAAGTGCTTCTGTACAGATCCTCACAGCACAATCCAAAACACAACATTGGAGTTATTTTTATCTATTTATTATCCATAATACAGTGCTGCACAACAGAGCTTGACAGTATTAATGTACTGATAAAAACTTTTATTCCAAATAACTGCCCTCTTGCTTTTGAAATATTGCTTAAATATAATGCTATTATTATTATTATTATTTTTAATTGAATATTACCATTCAGAAGCAATATACAATATCGGTTGCAATTTCTTCAATTTCATGCATCTAGTTGGCAATTTATATGGGATTAAATAAGCATAATATGCTTATTTAACTGCAAAATGCTGTGATTTAATTATGCATATAAATTGTCTGGACATTCTGTTTGCTTTACAGTGAATAAGTGCTCTGCTCTCTGTTATCTACTACACACACAGAGCAGGCGTGATGCGGTGTTCATAGTGTATGAGCAGCCGGCTTCACACTATCTCTTTGAAGCGTGCATCACATACAGACTGTATATTTATTTAATAATTAGATAAATCTCACAGTAAGACATATATACATTTGTGTAATTGTGCATTCATACATTTGTTTTTTCACAGAAATGTCCAGTTCTGTGACATTCAGCATTTTATAGTTAATTCCGTTTTCATAACTGGATTCCATGATTATTTAGTTGTTTTTCATATGGCCCTCTGTCCGTATGCATTCGTCAATGACTCAATGACACACATTCCCTCTCAACTGTTATGACGTGTTGTCTCCTCACTGTCTTAACCAAGAGACAAGAGTAGATTTGAGCTTCGTCAGTGCTTGACCCTATAGCTAAATTCTCAGTGTGATGTCATAAACCACCCCTCCAACACACATACACGCACAGTCACACACAGTTGGTCTCACGTGTATTAATAGTGTCACGGACTGGGCAACGTATTGAGTGCTTCTCAGCACACAGCAGCGATTTCCCACTATTATTAGCTTAGAAACTGCAAAGCCTCTTAGGGCTCTTTATTTAACCAGATAGCCAGTCTGATGCTGAGCTGAAAAGCATCTGATGTAAACAGGCAGACACTGGGACTCCTATTCATACTTCATAAGATCAGTTTTATTTTGCTCATAGATTATAACAAGTATTTTGACACATGATTAGTGGATTCACTTTAGAGGTAGCTTAAGTCCTATCTGGACGGGATTAGTTTCATGGACATATGTCAGACAAGTGGTTATTACTGCAGACATCTGTAATATTTACCGTCAATTTGCATGGTATAAGCGATGGGCATAAGATATATGAGATGGGTGTGTCTATAGCATTTACACACTGCTGTAAAGCAACTTACCTTAATGTAAACTGAAATGTATAAAGAAATTGTATACTGAGCTGATTAAGTATGCAGGAAATATTAACATGAGCATATAATGTTTGTGTGATTATTAAAAGAAATTCATTAGAATATCTGGCTAAATTCAAGAGAACTGGTGACAATACAGGCGTTAATCTCTTGAATTAAAATATGTACAATCCCGTCACATTATGCTCCGTATGTATTATGGTCCAAAACACAGTTTCCCACACTCACTCTGCTCAAATCATAATCTAAAATGGCTAGTTTCTTTTACATGGGTAAATAAACACTCGGCAGCATAAAAAGCTTGAGAAAAACATGCATCGGTCTAAACGTAACAGCCAGTGTTATCTGAAGTTGTGAAGCGAGTTTTAAATTTTTTGCCATCTTCTCTTGACCAACATCCACTTTGGGCACTCGGAGAACGTACAAAACAGTGATATTCAGGCTCAAGGGCTGGAAAGTGCAGATTTACTGACTTTTTTACTATCTTGTCAATTCACACAGGATTAATATTACCAGGGGTTATTTTTACAGGGTGTTTTATAGTAGGCAAAGCACCCTGTCATTTTCACCAGCACGGAAATGCACAGTCCGTAAAAGGTCCGTAAAAATTACTGACATGAACGATTCACATGGGATTAAAATGACTGAGAAGCTCTGGTAATTACGTCATAACACCACATTCCCATATAAAACTAATCCCATCCGAATAGGGCTTTAGATATGGATGAAACATTTCTGTCAACCTCCCCTGCACAAAATACTGCTGGTTGATCTCTAAAGTCTTGGTTGGTTAAGCTAGTTAAGAAGCCTGGAGGGGACTCCAGCACACCAGCATCTAATGCTGGGGACCAGCTCCCAAAACACAACATGCTGGTCTTTTCAACAGGTTCAGCCAAATAGAGTGAACTGCCACACTGTTGAAGCAGTGCTCTGGAGCTTGCTGCAGTTACTAAACAGTAAAGCAGTCTTATAACCCATGATACTACAGTTTTACTCTTTTCTTTGGAGCAGATGGTCCTTGACTGATCAGGGTTTACAAGAGACTCAACTTATTCTGTGCTTTTGATGGCAAAACAGAAAGAGGCATGCACACAACACTTGCGCACATTGGAAAAACCAATAAGAATGTCGGTAAAGGTATTCACATGCAGAGTGAAATCAGGTTAATGGAAAAAAAACTCAATGTGATGATCGGTTTATTTTATTTTTTTCGGCGGGGACGAGCGGCATTTGGGCAGAGCGAGGCCAGGAAGATAAGTGTTTAATGAGTTCCACCTGTATGCCACACTGGTCTCTTTCTTTTCTGTTCAGGAAGTTGCTTCAATAGTTGGGGTTCCCTTTACCTAAAACTCCAGGATTACCTCAATGTAGGAGCGCATGTATGCAAACGTGAGGGGCCATCAATATTTTACAGTGGTGTTTTTAAATGGGTATAATTAATAGTGGATGTGCTTTTTGCACTTTACTTCAAGAAATGTTTTGACTAGTTGTTGGGTTCCATCCCATGACGTTTTTTTATTCAGTCTGTTCTACGCACATGCACTCTTCAAAAACCTGTTAGAACTCTGCTTATGTGTTTACATGGCCACATAAGCAGCTTTATCTCGGGAGAATCCTAGGTATGTTAAACCACTTTCTCTTAATCCCTAAACGGCATAAGGAAATCGTCGTTCTCATTTATATGACATTTCAGAACGCAGCTTTCTGCAAATACTTGGAATAAACTGCTTTCTAAAGTGTATGTAAACATGGTCATTCTCTACTTATTAAGCAAAATTGGTGTAAGATCTTTCATGAAAACGAGCACATTGACAACAGCAATCAGGTAACGACTAACTGACTGTTGGTGTATAAGGGAAACCAGATCTCAGAGAAGGCAACACTGCACACTCAAACAAACATATCTACATGCAAAATACCTTTTTTTTTTTTTAAAGTAAGAATTTAACTTCAATTCAAATATAAAAATGTGCTGCTTTTATTTTATTTTGTAATTGTTTTACTTTATTTATAGGGTCAGTAAGTAAGAACAGGAAATATTGATGGAATTGAGAAATGTCACAAGCCGGATACAAACTTGCATCATCCTTATGAGTACATTGGTTCATTGTGTCAGAACACAAGCATTTAATGTTGAGCCACTTCAACACTTCAAAGGGATAATTAACCCCAAAATGAAAATTCTGTCTATCATCATGTACTCACACTCATGTTGTTTCAAACCATGAATTTCTTTCCTGGGTGGACCACAAAAGGAGATGTAAGACAGAATGTTAGCTTTAAGGCTAATTTATACTTACCAGGCGAACAGGCTTCTAGTTCACCTTACAATGATGATACAAATTCAGTAATGTTTTTGTTCTGCCAAGGTTTTCATTTGGTTATCCTGTTTGCACACACCTAGGAGAACTTGGCTGGTCAAAGATTGATGATGATTGGTTAAAAATAATTGTTAAAACTGGATATTTATGAATCCCGTCGATCTCCTTGGACACTTATTGTGGTTATCATTCATTTACTGTTGTATCTTTTTCTCAAATTTAGTTTTTTTCCAATTACCTTTTCTTTAATCTTTGCCTTAAAGGAATATTCCGGGTTCAATACAAGTTAAGCTCAATCAACAGCATTTATGGCACAGAATTGATTACCACAAAAATGTATTTTGGCTTGGTCCTCCTTAAAAAAAAAAAAAAAAAAAATATCTGGGTTCCAGTCAGGCACTTAAAATGGAAGTGAATAGGGCCAATCCGTAAACTAGGGCTGCACGATTATTGCAAAAATCATAATAGTCGATTATTGCCCTTGATATTGTAATCGCAATTATTAATGTTGATTAAAATATAAAATTACCATGACCATTTAAATGGATATCTATGGTATATAATACATTTAATTATTGCTAAATCACTGCTTAAATTATTAGTGTACGTACAGTAAATAATATTACATATTCAATAATCAAACTTCATAACAGCCGTTTTAAATTGACCAAGTTAATAACTGCATTCAGTTAACTCATTGGTGGCGGGACCATTCGTCCTGTTAGATCTTTAATGGTAATCTTGTTCATGTAAGATCATCGTCAGATAATTTTTGGCCTCAGTGGTTGTACTTTGGAAATTAAAAACAGTAATTTGCGATCGGAGTTTGTGCGATTCATGAACATTTTCAAACTACTAAGCTGAATTACATTCTTATTGGCCTACTAATTAACATGACAAAACAAAACTCTTATTCAGTTTTTAATAAATTGCACACAGAAATCGAGCAACATGTCCAACTCTCCCATTACAATGACTGCTGTCACTCACTGCAGGTTTATATTTTTACCTGCATTTTGACGTGAGCTCAATGACACTCAAAGTTCTACACTCTTGTGAATGCTCTCATTAAAAACAAAGCTGTCTAATCAGCATAATAAATCAGTTATTTACACAGTGTCAATGCCTTGGTTAGAACAGGAGCATTTTAGCTATGTCGTGTTGCTCATTTGCAGTGTATTTAACATCTACGTTTAAAGGAGCAATATGTAACATGGAGTGTTATAATGGAGAATAATACAACAAGGAGTGGTGGTGGTGTAGTGTTCTAAAGCACATAACTGGTAATCTGGTAATCAGAAGATTGCTGGTTTGATCCCCACAGCCACCACCATTGTGTCCTTGAGCAAGGCACTTAACTCCAGGTTGCTCCGGGGGGATTGTCCCTGGAATAAGGGCTCTGTAAGTCGCTTTGGATAAAAGCGTCTGCCAAATGCATAAATGTAAATGTAAATATAACATTGACATCAAGCGTTTAAAATGGGTACTGCAGTCCAAATTCAATATATTGGAGAGAGTTGTCTCCCCCGCCCCCTCCTCCCCAGACTCCAAGCTCACGTGGTTTGCCATGTTGAGGGCACGCAACAGGAACGAGACAATGGCAAGCAACTTACACTGTAAGTTGAGCAGCTAATGTATACATTTGAAGTGTTTTTATTGTTTGCAAATTATAAACCAGCTCACCAACATTTTTTATAACTCTGACAATGTTGCAAGATGCAATGAATCCAAAATAATTCCAAAGTGTTTTACGGTCTTTTTCTACAGCTTCGTTTCAAGTATCAATTGAAGTTTCTTCAGTATTAAATTTCATGTGCCACCGCGAACAGAGGTGGAACATAAAGCAAGCATCTGGGCATTCGGAGAGTTTAAAACTTGTGCATTAGGATCAGTTGCAATTACTGATAGGACAGCGGACTAAGCAGCTCTGATTGGCCATTGCCGTTTTATTGCTCAACAGATATGATAGTTATTGTATAGAATACTCAACTGCTACAAAAACACATTGTAAATAGAAACCATTGACGTAACAGGAGACCGACTGAAATCGTGGCATCTGTTAACGTAATCGTGATTCGTTTTTCGATTAATTGGGCAGCGCTACCGTAAATGTTAAAATGCTCGATGTTTCAAAAGTCGCTGTGATAAAATCGCTTATTAAGCTTTTCTATGTTAAATAAGAGCCATAATAACAACTTTGTTGCCATGACTATGTAATGTCAATAAACCCTATAATGACTGTAAAAATAAAGATTTATACAACTTTACAGCTCAAATAATTCATGAGTTTTAACAGAAGAATTAATGTGTTTTTTTTTATAAAATGTTAAACTTCACATTTCTGTTTAAACCCTCCAAAAATTGGTCACATTCACTTCAAGTGTAAGGGCCTTACTGTAATTTTTGTTTGTTTGCAAGGAGGTACAAGTCGAAAAACATTTTTTGTGGTAATCTACATCATGCCACAAATGCTGCCAATTAAACTTAACTTGTATTGAACCCAGAATATTCCTTTTTGGCAGTGGTGTGTAATTTCTGTGGCATTAGTAGTACCAGTTAGCAAAAATAGTTACCATTTCCAATCAGGTTTTCCCAAAACTCTCCCAACTCTCAAAACGGATTCTCCCACCCCAAACTGTCAGGGCACTCAAACAAACATGGTAATGTTGAGAGCTCCTCTGTGTTTTCACGTTCCATGGCTAATCATCCGATTAATGGAAAACATTTAGTTGTTTCTGCACATTTTTAACAGAAAGCATCATTTTTGGTGTTCAATCTGAGCCTGATATCATTATGAGTCAAATTCTCAGCAGAATTTTCCCCATGCCTACAGCACACTCCATCTCTTTCATCTGTCTATGAGTTGCTCTCTCTTTCCGCTGTATTCTGTCCCTCAATCATTGTATTTATTCATGGCACCATGCTAATGAACTGACAGCCAGTGGTTGGTGGATTAATCAAGGCCTATTCTGCCTCATAAATGAAGGTATGAAATGGCAGATAAAGAGGCTTGGGTTTAGTCTGTGCTGAATAACACTTGGGTTGAAAGATCTGGTGTAAGGACCTTTTTCTGCTGAATATTTTTCTGAACGTTTTTCTAAAAGTTTTTGGTTATTATAGAGCAAACTATGATACTTCAGGTTCACAGCTGTGTGTGAGAGAGAGGGCGAGAGTAAGACTAAGAGAGTCTTAGGGTGTGTTCACACTTGGCACGTCTGGTTCGATTAAAACAAACTCTGGTGCGATTTGCTCTGTTAGTGCGGTTCATTTGAACAAATATGAACGCTGTCACCCGAACCTTGGTGCACACTAAACAAGCGTACCGAGACCACCTGAAAAGTGGGTCTCGGTCCGCTTCCAAACGAACTCTGGTATGGTTCGATTGATATATGAACGCAACATGGACCAAAGACGTCTAAACCGATCAAAAACAGGAAGTAATTTGCCTAATACTGATCTCAAGCATACCTGTTTCTTCTCATCATTGGAGCTATGTTTCCCATTAAGGTTCTGTACTGGCGTCGGAACCGCTTGTCAGCTGTCCTTACAGCATATCTTTTGTGTGTGTGTACAATGGAGAAATTCCTGGCATTGTTTTGAGTACTTTACACATTTTAACTCTTCATTTGTTCTCAGCTGGTAAAAACACCATCATATATACATCCAACGAGCGCATTTTGCCAGCATTGGTTTGTAAGTTCCATCAAACATTATACGTCATAAAAGCTGTCCAATCAGGTTGTGACTTTTCCCTGATGCCTTTGGTTTTGTATCGTTAGGTTTGGTGTTAAACGAACCAAGACTAAATGTATCATTTTCATTTTTGGTCCGGACCAAGAGAACCAAACCACAAGTGTGAACACACCCTTAGTGCCCTGTTTCCCTCAGGTCAGAGTTCACAGTTGGATCGACATGTTGAGTCTTGTGTGACATTTATAGTTGTCCCTTTTCCTGTCTGTCAAGCTCTGTCATCTCGAATAGGCATGTCTTATGACAAAGTGTTTGGAGGATCTATAAAGATGGAGAGAGACGTATAGGAAACAGAAGATAAATGTTTGTTTCCATCATGATCAGTGGATCAGGACAAACACAGGATGTGACAAAATGTATTGTATTTCATGGATCACCATCATTGTTATCGTGTCTTCTTAAATAAGACCCCATTGACCCAAAGTTAATGTTGGTAAACTTTTACAGAGAAGTCGCACCAACTCTGATCACAAATAGCTTTTTAAACTTCCACAGTGCAACTGCTGTGACAAATATAAGGGCCAAATATGATCTAACGATGATCTTACATGAACAAGACCACAATTTAAGGTCTAACAGGTCCAACCAGCACGTCTCCATCACCTCAGTGCATATTGTTTGTTAAAAGAATTTATCAATATATCACATGTCCGACAAAATCAATCAGGCCTAATAAATCATGTTAAAACTGATTTTGTCAATGGTTCTAAAAGAAACTACGTGGGTTTCTTAACTATGAACATTAGATATCCCTTTATAATAGCTTTTTTTTAACATTAACAAGCATTATTACATTATGTAGTGCTTAACAGATTATTTAAACCAAACTGTTCATATCCAACAATTAAAGGAAAAGTTGACCCAAAAATGAAAATTCTCTCATAATTTACTCGCCCTCATGCCAAGCCAGATATGTATGCCTTTCTGTCTTCTGCAGAACACAAATGAATATTTTTAGAAGAATATCTCAACTATGTTGATCCTTTCAATGCAAGTGAATGGTGGTAAGAAATATAAATGTAAAAAAAGCTGATAAAAGGCAGCATAAATGTTATCCGTATGACTCTAGTGGTTAAATCCATATCTTTAGAAGCAATATGATTGGTGTGGGTGAGAAACAGATCAATATTTATGTTCTTTCTTACTTTAAATCTCTATAAATTTATAGTAAAAAGGATTTAAATATTGATCCATTTCTCACCCAAAGTGATTGCATCACTTCAGAAGACATATATTAAACCACTGGAGTTATATGGATTACTTTTATATCCTTTGTGATTTTTGGAGCTACAATGGTCCAATCACCATTCACTTGCTTTGTATGAATCTACAGTCATACACATCTGGAATGGTATGAGGGTGAGTAAACGATGAGATAATTAGATTCATATTTTTGATGAACCAGTAAAGTAATTAAGTAATTAACTACACTCTTACTGATCTGACAGGGCCAAAAGAGAAAATCCTTTTTGTGGAGTCCTGATGCTGTCTTCTTAGTTTCACTTTGTTCTCTGTAAAGCAATATAACTCATCTCACTGGCTGCTCGCTGCTGTCTGGCCCTATCAGGCTCCTTTTGCCCAGTTACTGGAAGCTCATCAATAACCTTTAATAGACCACAAGCACAATATACTCTGCACCCACGTGTGTGTCTGTATTCAGTATTAGGCATACTAGCCATCTGTGTGTATGTGTGTAAGAGAGAGAGATCTGCAGTTATTAATAGTGTGGGTCTCTATGTGGTGACAGGCTAAAGCATGCGCCTTTTAGGGCTGGGCGATGAATCTAATTTTATTTTCAAATACGATTATGAAAACAAGATAATCTAGATAAAACTATTATTGTGGCACATTTTGTTTCAAAATGAAACTCCCTGGCATTATATCTTTAAAGCATCCATTATAAAAGTTCAAATAATAAGGAAGCGTGTTATGAAAAATAAACTCCAAAACTGTCATTTCTCTGTGCGTTCAGCACCGTGTCTGAGTTGTGTGAAGTGACTGGGGAAGAGATTGAATCTTCTCCTGGCACCGGGACGCTCGTCACTCGCGCGCCTTTGCTGCAGCTTGATTATAACATGATGGCTCGCGACGTAGTGAATCATAATATATGCTTCAAGTTCACTGTGTGTATCTTATGAAGAAAATCAGCAATATGCAGCTCTATTAAGAAGAATATTTTTTGTGAGTTAAAGATGGATCAAATTGAACATAATGCTGAGAGAGTGGCCCATTATACACTAGAACAAAAGTTTTTGATTTGTCTTTTTTTGGCTTGTTTTCTCAAATAATTTCTAAAACTCCTTTAAAACAACATACATTTACTTAAGCTATACTGCCGAAGAAAAAATTGTTATCGGTACAATATTTAATCAGGGCTTGACATTTCCGCTTGTCTGGGACAAGTGGATTTTTGAAGGGGCAAGTGAAAGATAATTTTACTTGTCCGACCAGACAAGCAGACTGATTAAAACGTCAGTAATGAAAAAATAACCAGCTATATTTGTGAAAGTAATTCAGGGCCTGTGTCACGTATTAGAAAGTTCATATTCTTATTCTGCTGTTGAAAGTAATTCAGAGCACATCATTTTATAATTTGCAAGTGATCTAGTAACATCTGCGCCCTGTTTGATTGAGTGTGTGCTTAACATTCGCGTGTTCTGAAAATGCTAATGCGCACCTGAATGGTCAAATACATTTAAAAATTCCACCAAAATGCACATCTTGGAGATATATTCATGTAAACACAGACAGTCTAAAGTGAACATAAACAGCGGAGAAAAAAAAAGTGGATTTGTATTAAAATGTCAGATTTGTAAGTGTAAATGTAAACTAATAGACCTGCTGCTGTCCAGTGTGTCATTATAATTATCAAACAACAAGAAAACAAAAAAACACACATGGCTCTTGACTGACTTTAGTAGCTTTATTAAGTATTAATGTATTATAATTATACAGTTAAGACCTGTAGTAGTTTTATGTCGCATTTCATTCTGAATATTTACTTTAAATATTTTAAGTTGTTAAAAAAAAGCACCGAATTTTCTTAATTTGTATTTTTTGTTCTATTGTTTTTAGTCTATTTCTATTCATTGCTGTTTTTATTGTTATTTTATTACTGACTGTTTACTAGTCTTGATAAACTATTTAAGAACTTAATACCATTCTCCCATAATTAACTAATTAATTTGTGTTATTATTTGTTGTGTTTTTGAAGTTGGTATTGTGATTCATCAAATTTTACTACAGACTACTGAAATTTTGGTAATGTAATAATGTTTAGCCTGTATTGTACATTGTAGATCTTGCTGCAATAACATGATGAAAAAAAGAATCTCATTCCATAGAAGTGTGAGCATCCCTGCTGTAAATGATGGAGGCTTTCCTTTATTTGACTACCATATGTAACATAAAATAATAATCATATGACAATAGCCTCCTCCTCTTTTTAAATTTTTTTTAGTTTTCTTTAAAAGCTCAATAAATGCATGATGTTTCCAAAGTCATTGGGTTATCATGTTAAATAATTGGAATCTCAGTATTTTCAAGTCAAGTGGACCAAAATAATCATGATTATGATTTTTGCCATAATTAAGCAGCCCTAGCACCTATGTGCAAATTTGTTTCCTGAGTGTTTTTTTGTGTGCGTCCTGAGATGGATGCTTATGGGATATTCCTCTCTGGATTTGAGCCCATCTGTCACCCCACCCAAATTTCTCCTCATTGACTAACCCACCGGCTCTCTGTCTCATTAAATCTGCCTCTAAATGGATCTGAATCTATGGATTTAACTTGTGCTCTCTCTCTGTCTCTAACTCTTTCTCTCCCTCTCTCTCTTTCTCTTTCTCTCTCTCTCAATCTCAATCTCTGTCTCTCTCTGAACTCCCCCCACACACACACGTATACACACACACACACACACACACGTTTCTGAAATATCAGTACTGTTTGTGCTATAGTGCTCTTATTGTTAACCTTTTATCCTTATTGGTAATTTGTAGTGTCTACAGATTTCCCTATGGCTTGTTCACAGCAAGCCAAAGTAACAAGTTTCCTCTTCAAGGCTGTTAGAATAGCACTCCTGAGAGAGGAGAGAGAGAGAGAGAGAGAGAGACTGTTCTCTTTCATCTCTCTTATCTCTGGGTAGAGGTGCAAACCTTGAAGTGCCTCAATAGACAGTAATTAGTTATATGTTGTTTGCACAAGAAATTACACCATGAACTTAAGTAGGGGTTGACAATAGGCCTATATCACAAAGGCCAATATTCAGATTCAATACATTTTCCCGTTTGGCCGATTAGATTCTCGAGCCGCCTGCTTGCATGTGATGGAGCCATCTGAAACATGTAAATTACCAGTCATAGTTTATTTTGTTGTTATTGCCATCATGTTACCACAATAATAGACTGTGCAGTCTAATTTGTTTTAGTATTTTGATATAGTATTTATTTATTCATTGGTTTAATATTTTGTAACACCTTAACTGGACAGATGGTCCACCTTTTTTGTCTGTTTAAAAGGCAAGAAATACATTTCTGGGTAAATGCATTCCCGATAGTATGATAATTATGGCAACATATATCTGCTCTTAATGTTTCACGGAAATGTGTGTTTAGATACTAGGAATGTCCTGGAAATGCTTTGGAATTCTATTAACTATAGTCTACAAACTCTTATTCATATTCCTCCTTGTTCTGTCTGTCTCATAGTATCCTTGTTTTCTTTTTAGATCTAGAACAGGATGATAGCACGTCATTTTACATCTTCAATGTTGGCCAACCTCCTTCAGTGGTGAACCAATCACATGGACTCCAGCGGCATGGAGGCCCACACTCAGCCCAACTCATTGCCACCTCTTCCTCTTTGCAAGCCCACCACAAAGCCTATGAGCCCAGCTATAAACCTCAGGACTCTAAATACACTCCCACTGGGGTAGGCGTGGGAGCGAGTGGCCCACCCAAGGCCTTTGAGTGCCCAAGCATCCAGATCACCTCCATCTCCCCGAGCTGCCAGCAGGAGATGGAGGCCAGTGAGAATGAGATGAGAGGGAAGGGTCCAGAAGGAGAGTACCATGAGAGACCTTTGTCTCGAGATCACCTGTACCTGCCTCTAGATCACTCGTACCGGGATTCATCCCTGAGTCCGAGTCCATGCAGCAGTCTTTCCTCGCGTAGCTGGTTCTCTGATGCATCATCTTGTGAGTCCATCTCGCATGTGTACGATGATGTTGATTCAGAGTTGAATGAAGCAGCGGCACGCTTCACCCTAGGGTCGCCACTCACCTCAACCGGCTGCTCTACGCAGGCTGGACCACAAGAGGAATTATGGCAACAACAACAACAACAGCATCATCACCCAGCCTTCACTCACTCTCATTCACATGCACATGCACATTCACTCTCACCCTGCCAATCACCCTGTCACTCACCCCGTACGAGCATCACAGATGAGAACTGGTTGAGCCCTCGCTCGCCTTCACGCCCCTCTTCACGCCCAACATCTCCCTGCGGGAAAAGACGCCACTCCAGTGCTGATATATGCTACCTGGGCTCTTTATCTCCCCATCACTCCCCAACCGCCACGCCCGGTCCCTCACCCAGGGGGAGCGTGACAGAAGAAACCTGGATAGGAAGCCCTTCAATGGGTGTATCACCTTTCCAATGTTGTCCCTCTGAGGCAGACATCCCCTCCAAGACAAGGAAGACCTCCCAGGACTGTACAGCAGCAATCCAGCCAGGGAATGGTGACCTGGGCATGGATGATTCTGGGAATATATCTCCTTTGATTGACTCCCCCGCTGAGGATGGCATGCATAGTTTAAAGAAGGATGGATCTGGAGATCAGTTTCTCTCCGTCCCATCTCATTTCACATGGAACAAACCAAAACCAGGACATACACCAATTTTCAGGTAAACCCACTCCTTTGCTTTGAAGAGGCTTTATCAGCAGTAACCATTACTAAATTATTAGCAATACAGCTGTGATTTATTATATGGCCAGGGTGTGCTAAGTTCATGTCGGCAAAGCTTTGTATGACTTTTTCCTTACAAGTGTGCAAGTTAAAATGTGCAAAACAAAATAAAATATTAAGAGACCATAAAAGGGACAATAGGTTATAGGTAATCAGCAGCTCAGACACGTGTGTTGACTAGCTCTGTTTCAAAACCTAGTGAGCACTTCTACATAGTCAGCTGCCTTCTAAGGCAGCATCTTAACTGAAATGGTGACTGACTTGGAATGGTCTACATAAGCAGAAGCACTCCCCACTGAAAGGTCACACATCTTACAAATATGATATGAATTGTAGTGAGTTGATGTCAAGGCAGAGAGTGCTAGCTTGATTCTAACAATACAATATTCTAAAAATACATTGGAAATATGGAAATAGTTATTTTTGAATTAGATTGAGCTATTTATTGATACTGTAAAGTATGCATTCTGTGAGCACTTTATCCTCAGGGTTCAAAATTATCACCCCTGAAGCCCCAAATACGGATACATTTTCTATTTGGCTGGTGAATTTTGTGGTGGGCGCTTTTTTCTCAATTTGTGTTAGCTTGTAAAATAATGTAACATGTTCCAGTTTTGTCATCAAGGAGGTTCTGTAAGTCTTCAGTAACTAAGATCGCAGGATTGAAAGTCTCTGTTATCAGTGGGGATACCGCGCTCATGTAATTGTATGTGTGGAAAAAATGTGTGGTGTTGTGAAAAGTACCACAGAAATGAATCACTACTGTATAGTAAAGTAAAATTCACTGTAATACTACTATTACTAGTAATAATAATAAATCAACAATAATTGCATAATACTTAATCAATATCTCACACTTATGATGCTCTGTTATACAGCACTTTATTTAACAAAAATAACTCCAATGTTTTATTTTGGATAGTGCTGTAAGGTTCTGAATAAAACCACATCATTTTATAAAAATAATACAATATTATGTTGAAAAAACAGGTATCAGTATCGGCAAGAACTGAAAAGGAAGTATTGGTACTCGCCCCCCACAAAAAGAAAATGGTATGAGGACATCCCTAGTTAGCAGTAAATCTTTGAGCCAACTCTTTTTAGTGAATCAAAAAGTCTTATGAATCAGTTGGATCTGACTGAATAAGTTGACTCAATCCAAATAAGTCAAGTCATTTTTATTTGTATAGCACCTTTCACAACACACATCGTTTTCAAAGCAGCTTTACAGAAGATAAACCAAGATCTGTTACTGTTTTATGTGTACTTGTGGCTCATGAGACTCTTGAGATTAACTTACTGGTCATTCATATGACAACATGTTAAAATACAAATTTAGTTTTGTTCTAATAAGTGAATAATCTGAAAAATAATTCTAAATGAACCATCTGCCAATTCAATATTTCATAAATAATAAAACAATACAGTTCTTTTAAAAAAAAGCAGCTTAACAGTATTGTTTATTTGTCTCTCATGTCTGTAAACAGCACTTGTAAAATGCAATAATAAATAAATAAATGGCCGGTAAGAAATCTTACTGGCTGGTAAATGTTTTCATCTACAGCTAGTGTGCTAAAAAGTATATTTTGAACCCTGCTTATCTGTGAAGGAGACATGCAATGCTGTACTACAAAGTGGTCAAAACAAGGTTTCTTAGAAGGCAGAATTTTAATTATGGTGCCTAATGTTTGGGACAACCTTCATGTCAGGAGTGTGCAGATAATGCCTGTCTGTCTATGACACCTGTATATGATGCCTATAATAGTGTCTAGGAATGTAGCTAAATAGTTTTTACAACAGAACTATTACTTAGTTAGAGTCGCATGAGGCAGCTGTGAATTCAGTGAGCCGATGAACAGAAAGGGTTAAAAGTGTGTCTACTATACATACCTGTGCATTGGATAATGCCTGTATGTGTGCGCGTGTGTCTGTGTGCGTGTATGCGTGTCACACGTTTTAGTCCGATGAAGTATTATGTGTGTGCCCGGACTCTGTTACTATAAATCAGTAAAGAGAGTGTGTGGCTTTGGCTAGCAAACATTTCCCTTCCCACAATGATTCTTTACTACACCAACACACACACTTGTGCTGCAACTAATTATTATTTTGATAATCAACTAATCTAACGATTATTAGAATGATTATTCGGCGATTATTGCAACGAGTAATCATTAGCTCTTAATTGATTATTCAGCTTGTGCCCCGACTTACTAACAATAAAGAGGAAAAATAGTTTTTAAGTTTAATTCAGGAAAAAATTCACTGCAAAAAATCCTATTGTTATCAAATGTTTGTCTTGTTTTGAATTTTCTAAAAATCCTTGTAAAAAAAAAAAAAGATACATTTACTTGAGAAGCAACATAGGCCTATATAATATTTAGGCTTGCTTGAAGAGAATGTATCTTAAATATACACTAAGTGTATTTTGTATATAAGTGTATTATTTCACTTGTTCATACTTCTGTGAGTACAGTAAAGACAAAATATATTTGTATTCAAGATCTTTTCTCTAAAAGCAAGTCTAAATATCTTATATGCTGTTTCTTGGTTGAATGCATCTTTTTTTTAAAGGATTTTAGATATTTTAATATATTTGTATTTTAAATATTATATTTGACATTCTCTAAGATTTTTTTATTTATTTTTTTTAATTCTGCAGTATAGCTGCTTAAGTAAATGTATGTTGCTTTAAATTATTTTTAGATATTATATTTGGAAAACAAGCCAAAAAAGCAAACAAATCAAAAACATAATTTGTTGCCGTGTATAATGTGGCAAAGACTACCCTCTCTCACATTTCTGTTCACTTCAATCCATCTTTATCTCAAAAAAACAAACTCTCTTATTAATAAAGCTGTGTATTGCCAATTTACTTCATGATAAGAAATGCACAGTGACATATATTATGATTCATTAAGTCGTGAGCCATCACGTTATAATCTAGCTGCAGCAAGTCCACACGCTCGAGGGATGAGCATCCCCTCGACAGAGTGTGCCTCAGCTTGGTGCAGTTTAAATATCTCCCCCTTAGATCGGGACACTTCGCACAACTCATAGAAGAGGCGCTGACCACACAGAGAAATGCCAGTTTCTCAGTTTGTAGTTATTTACATGATCTCCTTCCTTATAGGATGCATTAAAGATATAGTGGTGAGGTGTTTACTTTTAAGATGCTATGACATGCAAGTTTTGCTTCAGTGGAATGGCAACTACGGCTCTGCTGTATTTCACAATGAGAGTACTTCTGTATTTACTTATTTTACTGCATTATAATTCCCTCATACATTGCGAGTCCATCTGGACTGTGATCTGTGTAATTCCTCCTCTCATCAGTCAGGTGTGAACTGTGGTGCTGTTCTCACGAGTCATCATTAGAGTTTAATGTGATCTCATGTTACGTTAAATGAGATCAAACGACTTTTTGACAACGAAAAAATATGTGGACAATGTTTTTATTGTCGACGTTGTCAATAACGTCAACTAATCATTTCAGACCTAACACACACTTTTTTTTGTTACCTATCCATAACCTTTATTATTAATCCGAGATAGATATATATATATACACAAAACACAGGGTTGGGAGGGTTACTTTTTAAATGTATTCCACTACAGATTACATGCTGTAAAATGTCATTTGTAACGGATTCCGTTAGATTACTCAAGGTCAGTAACGTATTCTAAATACTTTGAATTACTTCTTCAGCACTGGTAGATATTTTAACTTGTTTTGATTATAAAAACTCTGCCAGTACAGTGACAAAATACACATGTTAAAAATACTTTCTCTGAAAAACCTAAATATCTTATGTAGTGTTGTTTCTAAAACATGATAACTCAAATTGATCTTGTTTTAAGGATTTTTTTTTATATTTATAAAGGAAAACAATAAAAAAAATTATTGTCAAGCATATGATTTTTGCCCTAATATCAAAGGTCTTTCTAGAAAAAAAGAAATTATGATCCAACATGAATTTTCTTGATAAAAATATGATCGTGCCTGGTAACATATGCATGTAAAATGGTTAGAAATAGCATTTTAGCTTAGTATCATGCTGACAATTTACAGAAGGTTTATTTCTATTTCTTCTGCTCCAAACTTATTTCAATCTTACTTCTCTGTCTGCTCATATGAATGTAACACATCATAAGAAAGTGTTTCACCGCTGTTCAAATGCACTTTGGATCGCATCATTTATATGTTTAAATGTTTCCATCTGAAAGGACTAAATATTAAATGATACAAATGATAATAAAATGCAAAGTAATCTCTTCAGTAATCAAAATACTTTTTGAATGTAACTGTATTCTAATTACCATTTAATTAAATTGTAACTGTAGTGGAATACAGTTACTTATATGTTGTATTTTAAATACGTAATCCCATTACATGTTTTCTGTTACTCCCAACCCTGTATATACATATATCAAGTCAAAAAAACCTGCAGCAAGAGCATGATGTAGGAGCAGTGTTGACTAACATTTTTTACAACCATACCCTAATACAACAGAGACATGATACCTGATACCTGTTATATGAACTCACTGCTCCTGCTGTCTGCCATCTGACCTGTGTGCTTGTGCGCGCGTGTGTGCGTGCTGGCTCTCCATCAATCAGCAGCAAATAGAAAGATCTAGAAGCTTGTCTGGTTTAACAGATGGGTGTGCTATGGCAGGGTGGGTGAAGTGTTGGCACTCTAGTTTATAGTGGAACTAGCTAGATAGACAGCTGAACATAAAATTTTCGGATGAAGACACTCACATGCTCTTAGTAGGTGTGGGAATCACAAGGTAACTGGCGATACGATATAATATCGATATTTAGGCCACACCACGATATAAATTTTTTTTGTACGTTGCGATTCAAAACCACAATATATTGCAATACTTTCAATACTCAATGTTTCTCATTCATCTTCATCGGACTTGGAAGAACTGTTTCCAAATCACCAAAGGCATTGTAAAATGTATATAAAAGTGCCAAATTACAAAATGAGGCCAGTTTATTTCCTAATATCTATGTACAATGCAAAGCTATAAGCATATAAGACCATAATTGTTCCTTATTTCTGTGGGTAGGTCATGTGGATAAATGAAAATAATAATATCGATATTTGGCATGCAAATATCGATACAATATCACAAAGAAAAATATCATGATACTTTAACGATATTTTTTCCCACCTCTAGCTCTTAGGGCTGGGCACAGCATTTCTACAATAAACTGTATTTGTAATGAATTTGCTGCTGAAATAAAATTAATCTACATTGTTAATATCACAATGATTTTAATGAGCTTTTTATTTGGCAATTCAGCTACTTAAAGACCGTTTTACATTAACTCCTTGTCTCACATTACGAAAGTATGAGAGCATTAATTTCCCCTTCTGTCACTCACTCGACGTTGTGTCGATTGTAGTGACACAAGGGGTCTCTTCTGAGAGCCTTGCGTACCTCTGAACTTGAGAAAAGGCCAATGTCAAGTTGGCAGACAGAATTTCCATGCTTCGCCCCCGGACATACGGGTATAAAGGGGAGCAGGGGAGAGAATGTCAGGAACATTTTTTTCTTCGGAGCCAAGCGGTTGTGCTGTTCCACTCACCTCTACTGGCGTTAAGCTCTGCTGTTGGATCTACGGCGCATTCCAGCGGATTTTTCCTCTCTGCACGCTGTGCAGTCCACGCCCCTGGGCGCTTCGACAGCGCTTTCATTGCCTGAAAGAGTGTTTCCCCTCCTAAAAGAGTTTATATCCAAGTTACCTCCCCCAGTCTGGGCAGGTTGTGGTCTCCACTGATCAGGAAATTTGAGGCCGATACCGATTTAACAATAAGATCCTTATTTGCCCTTTGCCACACTTTTGCAAGTTTTATTGTGCAGTTATATGTTTATGCCCCACATAGTTATATGATGGGAACACTTTACAAAAAAGGTTCAATTTATTAAGATTATTTAACAACTTTACTGTAGTTAACATTAACTAATGAACTTAATGTTGGGTACAACATATACTATTACATTTTTAAATCAAAAGTTGTATTAGTTAATGCACTATGAACTAACAATGAACAATTGTAATTTTATTTACTTACGTTACAATTAATAAAGGCTGTAAAATATATATTGTTCATTGTTTGTTCATGAAATCTAATGCATTAAATAATGTTAACAAATGGAGCCTTTATATAAAGTTATCAAAATTACAGTAATTGTGAATTACTAACATTTATTTGTTTTAAAACAGTTGAATAGTTCTGTTGTTAATATCAAAAGGTCATTGTGACATACTGGTAAGCAGTAAAAATCATGAAAGCATCACACACAGCAGAGATGCATTCAAAAATAAGAAAAATATATCCATTACAAGCGCTAAAACTGCTTTATTGAGAAATCATTAATATCTATGATTTGTTTACTGTCTTTGGCATTTTGCTGTAACACAAATCAATAATTATTAAGCAAATGCTTGAGAACGCCGTTATGGTTCAAATGTAATTGCTGTGATAAGTGGTAATATGACCAACATTAATCTGATTTAAATTGGGATCCTCATAGAATAGCACTGAGATGAGTGACTGAGAGCACCTGGAGAGCACGCATGTTTGATTTACACCTCGAGTGAACATATTGAAGGGGGTGAAGCTGAAAGTGCTCATGATCACACAAACCGTCTCTATTGCTCAACACAATGTCTGATTGTCACAGACTTAATATGAAGATCGGCTGATTTAGATCGGTGTCTGATCGATCAGTGCAACCCTACCCGTTACTTTTCAAATGAAAAAAGGAAAATAAACCATTGATGCAACAGGAGCAGACTTTAATTGAACGCTGTAATCGTCAGTTTTCACGATTACATAATCGTGGCAGCCGTAATCGTAATTGCGATTAGTTTTTTATTTAATTGTGCAGCCCTAACTGAATCTCTAAAACATGGTACCAGTACATCTCTACATGTATCTTGCATATATTTGATTAAAGACTCTTTCATCTTTCTGTATCTCATTCTCACACATACAAACTTAAAAACCCAATTACAACACAAACATACTGTATGTGAGAAAGAGCTAATATTGTGTCAAAGTGTTGTTGTTGTGTTGGTGAGTGTCAAAGGAAAGTGAATGGAGCGACCACACAAATCTGTTTGATGTCCAGTGATCACGAGGCCACTACTGTCACACATTCTGATTGCTCATGTTTCATGTGGCAATTCCATTCACGTTACCATGGCAGCAGAGCATGTACATGTCACCTTACAGGTGACTGAGGGAAAGGAAGTGGATGAGAAAGACTAAGACAAAAAAAACACTGAGAAGTGAAAATTATTTTTACGGTAAAGTTCACCTAAAATTTTAAATCCTGTCATCATTTACTCACATTTATGCCATTTGTAACCCATATGATATTCTGTGCAACACAAGTTTTTTAGCACAATGTCTAGGCTGCTATTTTCCATATATTAACAGTAAATAAGAACTTTGAAGTCATTATTCACTGACATTCTTGACTGAAACACTTAAAATCGTAACTTCCATTCATTACAATCTGGCACATTTATGATATTTTTTGGTTGCCTACACCTGGACAGACGGCTAACAATCTGAAATAGCCATGGACCACATGACTGCCACAGCCACCACGCCCTGAAATCTCTCAGTCTGGGTCATAGCCATGCCCTCAGTAGTAGCCATGCAGCAAACAGTTTGAAGCCAGTAGAGAAAGAGTCTGTGGCAGGCAGATCCATCCATGGAAATATGTGGAAGGGGGCCAGTTTGGGCACCAACACCTTGTCACTGGAAATGAATACAAGAGATTTTTTCAGATTCTGTGGTTGTGACAAACAAAATAAGAGTTTCTTGACACAACAATGTAAAATATGTCCTAAATGTCTCAAACAATTATCAGAATAAAACTCCAAAGACATGTGTTAACATTAATCTAGCTGTTCACTATGCATTATGTAACTGTTTTTTGTTGATCTGTTTACAGGGCGTCATCCCTACCTCCACTGGACTGGCCGTTGCCGAGTCAGTATGGGCAGCTTGAGTTAAAGATCGAGGTTCACCCCAAAGCTCATCACAGAGCTCATTATGAGACAGAGGGTAGCCGAGGGGCTGTCAAGGCCTCATCTGGTGGACACCCTATTGTCAAGGTGAGAATCCACAGCGGGCGTCATACTGATGATTTGACTTACTTGCCTGGCTAGATACATTGGTTTCACCCACAATTCCACTTTTACAACAATTGTGCAATCTAGTTCTGGGTTGTTCTTCAATGCCTTATTACGCTTGCCACAAAAGTGGGAACAGAGCATGACACCATTCATTCTCTCGCAGGAAAAAGAACTTGAGAAGCAAAACCACGTAGGAGAGTCTGCTATATGGCCTATTAACCTCATTACTGTTCATACAATTCCTTTTACTGGGTAACAGCTAGTGAGCGTGCATTGTGAAGTTAGCAAGATCTAAGTAACAGTACAGCTGAGTCTGATTAACTACTGTATATCAGTCTGACTGCTTCTGTGTTTCTTGTAACAGCCATTCACCTTTGGGTGTGTAGAAGCATGCATCAGTAGAGGTGATGGCATCATTTATGTAAAATGAAGCCCAATTAGTATCCTGCTGTATCATGTGGTAATCTCTTTATCAGATAGGTAAGCTTACCTGGCAGTCTCATTAGGCTAGTTCTGCTATAGATACAGAGAGAGAGAGAGAGAGAGAGAGAGCTTGTTGGTAAATATTTTATGGTCTTGGAGAGGCAGTGGCCTCTTTTGTGGCAGCCATAATGAAGTACAAGCACAACTCTGGAACCGAGATCTATGAACAGGTAAGGAAGAGAAGAAGAAGACCTTTCCTCTGAATCATAACCTCTGGCTTTTAATGGTCTAGTAGACAACCACAATTACAATCACAATTTGGCCATCATTCCTTGTGACCTTCTTATAGGTTTCTCGCATGATCAGCTTTCATGATCAGTACTCTCATCTTTTTTATAGGGCTGCCTTTACAATGTCCTTTGTGTACCTGAACAATGTTTCTTGGTTCGTTTCGGCCATTTGTATCTTTTTTTTTTCTTCTTCTTTTTATGGACTTCTTAATTGTCAAAGCAAATCATATCTATGCAGTTTCATCAATACATCCTAAATGTTTGAGCAAACTCCAGATATCTCTGATGTAGTCAGCTCTTTGTTTGTGAGAATGGGTGGTTAGTATGACCGGTCATGTTCCCATGGATTTGAGCTTTGCATTAAGAGCTGAATATCTATTCAGATAAATAAAATAGTGAAAATAGTTTGTCTGTATTTGCAATTATATTTACACAAATATAAATAAATACAAATAAATCCATCCAGGAACTACACAGAGGAGTAAAGACATCTTTAAAAAGACTACGTTCAAAGCCTGATGTGTATTGCTCTATGAGTGAAACTTAAACTCTTTTAGAGAATAAAACTCTTTTAGGAGGGGAAAACACACTTTTAGGCAGTGAAAGCGCTGTCGAAGCACCCAGGGGTGTGGACTGCACAACGTGCAGAGAGCGAGAACGGCAGCTGGAAATGCACTGTAGGTCCTTACCAGATGGGTTCAAAAGTCTCCAAATATCTGCAAGACCAAGATTTTTAAACATCCTGTGAAGCATCAATGATGCTCTAGGGGGCTTACACACTTTTGCTTCACTATGATCAAGGATTTAGTCCATCAAAAGATTAAAGTCTCCTCCCAATATTATATTATGAGGTTTGTTTTTGCAGTTTGCAACATCCCTTCAAGATCTATAAAAAAAAGCCCTGATCATCAGCATTAGGTGTATAAATATTAGCTAAAATCAACCTTTGTCCCTGAATTTCCGCTAAAATAAAATAATGACTCTTCCTAGTTTATCATTATCTGTTTGATAAATTTGAATTTTAGATGTTCATTTATCAATATAATGACTCCCCTGCTCTTACTTGAGCCAGCACTGAAGAAAACATGTCCACCCCATATCTTCCCAAATTTTTCAGCTTCCTGCGGGGAAAGACACATTTCTTGAAGTAACACTATATAATTTTTCTTATGTTTATTAAAAGAAATAACCTTCCTCCTTTTTATGGGGTGCCCTAACCCATTCACATTCCAAGTGGAGAGAAACAATCCACTGATATTAACATTTGACATTTTTACATAATAGAAAAAATTAATTGTGTGTCAAAAACAAAATTATAAAGACCACTTTTCAATATTAGTGCAACAATAAAACCCAGAACAAAACAAACAGAAAAAAGAAAAATGTGTGCATTAACCCCACGCACGACAGCGCCAACTGGCTTCGATCCCTCTAAACTCAGAGAGTCCATGCACGCCTACGAGAACCCCCACGACAACTTTGCCATCGGATTGCTCAAGCCCAACAAATTTTGTGAGGCAAAACTACATAACAGAAAATACTTTGCAAAATATACTCCAGCCAATAGAAGGCATAAGCACAAAGAACAAGCAGATTCATCCACAGCTGTCCAAAAGGTATGTGCCTCCACAAAACAAACTCCAGCCACTAGTCAGAACCAGCACAAAAAGAAACAAAACAGGTGTCCCGGATCCTAGGACGGTCCAGTGTACATTTAACGAGTTGTCTCAGAGCCCACTTAAGAAACACACCATGATTTCCTCAGTCCATCAACTCTATAAAAGACATCGCTTTTTGTAGGCATGTAGATATTTTGCGGTCATCCTTATTACTAGCTGGGAACTTCAGTGTAAATGCAATCTTCCGTCAGTGCAAGAGTTTCTTGAAGGGGAAGTGTTATTCCACAAAACAAACTCCAGCCGCTAGGTGGAACCAACACAAAAAGAAACAAAAATGGTACCCAGCTTCCTAAGACAGCCAGAGTAAGTACAGCAAGTCAATCCACTCAAATGAGAAACACCAAATGGCTTACTCACTCCAATGAAGGACAATGCTTGCTTGGGGCATACAAATACTTAATGGCCATCCTTAGTATTTATACTCAGTTTGGCCGGGAATATAAGTGCAAAAGTGATCTTCCATTGATGTAAACATTTCTTGCATTTCTTAAATCGATCACAAGATTTCTTTTGCTCCTTTATTGGAAGATCTCAGGAATTTGGCCAGGATTGATCGGGGCCTGTCACCCTCAGCCGATCTATGAGCTGGAACCATGTGAGCTCGCTCAATCTCCAGTTTATTGCCTGTTATGTCGAGCAGACTCGGGAAGAGCTCATCTAGGAATTTCACCATATCTCTGCCCTCCTCATGCTCAGGAATTCCAACAATTCGGATGTTATTCCTGTGGCTCTTATTCTCAAGATCTTCACGTTTTTCCAAGAACGTGTTCCAAATCAAATTTCATCGCCAGTGGATTATCTGATAATTCCCTCTCCGATGACTCCAGATAATCGATCCGCTTCTCAAGATCTGCCACTCTTGTAACCAACTCTGAGAATTTTGTTTCCATCGCCATAATCATTCACTGTATTACAGCGATATCTTCTAAGTCAGCAAGACTTTCGTCAGCATCACAAGCCTATTGGACAGTTGACGCTGATTTTCTCCAGCCGCACTGTTCAAATTGAGTTCCCAGTCTGCAGGCCCATCGGAGGTATCAGCTTGAGCAAGTAAGTGTCTTTTAATATCTCCAATATCAAGGATTTAGAATTTTTTGACATATTGACTTCAAAGTGCAAATATGTATCAGGGTGTATCAGACAGATCTCACCAGATTATAAAACTAAAAAGAGCGCATAGATTGTCTCCTACACGTCCGCTCCTCGCATGGCGTCACATGACTCTCGTGAGTACCTTTTTGTAATCTTTGAAGTAATGATCATATGGAAGTTAATGTTTTGTCTGTAAATTTTATAAAATAAATTGAATCCTTTTAATAATAGTTTGTTCTGCTGAAATTATTCTGAGACAGATGTTGATGTTGTTGGTTTGTCTTTTTTTTATTATTTTTATTATTTCACCCTTAATAATATACTTAATCCTAAACTTGATTTCAGTAGGCAAATAACTGGAAATACTGGATTAGTCTATGAAAAGATACGCTCTTTCTAAATTTTTACAGAATAAATGTTGATTCATGGTTGAGAAAAATGTAACGAGATTGGGTTAAAATACAAACAAAGCAATCTGATTTTCAGGTTTGTTTGCTGAGACTTTCTCCAATGTTTCATGCTTAAAAATCAACCACCCATATACACATGAGAATCTGTGTTGTGTGAGCGTGCCTTCCTTACTATTTCAAAGTATTAATGACTAACTCTTTAACATCATGGCCCCATCACCCCTCACACTATGACTGAGGATGCATAATTACCTCACATTAATGAAGTCTGCTCAGTGGTGGTCACACACCCACAGGGAAATACTGAGCTAGAAAAATTACTAAATTTTCCAGTTTCCAGGTTATTTGATCATAACTTTATGAGAGGAGCATTAGAACTGTAAGTCCAAGAAATTAGCTTGTAGAAAGACCTAATGACATAATGAATAGAGTTTAGCATGTTTAAGCTACTGACATCTATACAGATATGCAGGTATACAAACAGGCAGTGGATCAGCAAAACCACTTATAATTCAAGATTAGAATAATTCAAGATTAGAACAGTTGGGTTTGGGGATGAACAATAATAATTTTCTTCACAGAGAAATTATTTTAATGACAATGTTTATACCTTTAAAGTTGGGCCTACCGTGAACTTTGAGATTAAGTCATGATATTCTTCTGTAGAAGCCACAAGTTTTGCTTTCAACAAAAAATTGTGTTTAATAGTGAATTTCCGGGTGAGAGCTACATTGCCCATAATCCCCATTCACCAATAAAGCCCTTTTCCACTGACATGGTTCAGAGGCGGGTTCCTGGGCTGATCGCTTCTATCTTTTAAGTAAACCAGTGAAATTCTCAATCAAGACACAAGAGTAATATCATATATGCTATGGCAAAAGTCAAAATAAAACCATCTGCTACAACAAAGTTAGTTGTGATTCCATTGTTACAGTTTATATTTCTTTGCAATTTAAGCCACATTAAATAGTTTATACAAAATAATCTAATTACGTTGTCTTGAGAATAGATGTGGTCTCTAGAAATCTTGTTGAGTAATGTAATAACGTTTGATTGCATTTCTCTTTATGTTTAAATATGTCCTAAAAAAGAAAAGTAAAAGCTGTTCACAAACACTGTGATGCACCATGTTCGTTTGTGGGCTTGTAAGGTAGTCACATAACACTACCATGTAGCCACGTAATCCGTTACGTCTCCATTCGGTTCTCATGTCAGTAGAAAAGTGCTGCCGTTTATGATTGCCCCAGATGGTGAACCAGCCGAGCATAGGCTCAGCACAAGAACCATCGCTATTTTGGTGGAAAAGGACTATCAGAGAATTCGCTGTGACCATGGAAATGTAAATTAACAACCCAGCAGTAAAAACCTACTTCCATGAAACATTGCGAATATAGCAATCTCCCTGGACTCTCAAACTACTTATGAATATTTTGGAATAAACGTAAATATATATATATATATACAAATCGCATATACAAATATTTGCTGAGAAAGCCCCTCATATAACAATAATTCAATATATAATGATGAAATAATTATACATAGGTATCTTTAAATATAAAAATGTTATATATATATATATATATATATATATATATATATATATGTATGTATATGTATATATATGTATATGTATATATATGTATATGTGTGTGTGTGTGTGTGTGTGTATATATACACTCACCTAAAGGATTATTAGGAACACCTGTTCAATTTCTCATTAATGCAATTATCTAATCAACCAATCACATGGCAGAACTCAATGCATTTAGGGGTGTGGTCCTGGTCAAGACAATCTCCTGAACTCCAAACTGAATGTCAGAATGGGAAAGAAAGGTGATTTAAGCAATTTTGAGCGTGGCATGATTGTTGGTGCCAGATGGGCCGGTCTGAGTATTTCATAATCTGCTCAGTTACTGGGATTTTCACGCACAACCATTTCTAGGGTTTACAAAGAATGGTGTGAAAAGGGAAAAATATCCAGTATGCGGCAGTCCTGTGGGCAAAAATGCCTTGTTGATGCTAGAGGTCAGAGGACAATGGGCTGACTGATTCAAGCTGATAGAAGAGCAACTTTGCCTGAAATAACCACTCGTTACAACCAAGGTATGCAGCAAAGCATTTGTGAAGCCACAACACGCACAACCTTGAGGCGGATGGGCTACAACAGCAGAAGACCCCACCGGGTACCACTCATCTCCACTACAAATAGGAAAAAGAGGCTACAATTTGCAAGAGCTCACCAAAATTGGACAGTTGAAGACTGGAAAAATGTTGCCTGGTCTGATGAGTCTCGATTTCTGTTGAGACATTCAGATGGTAGAGTCAGAATTTGGTGTAAACAGAATGAGAACATGGATCCATCATGCCTTGTTACCACTGTGCAGGCTGGTGGTGGTGGTGTAATGGTGTGGGGGATGTTTTCTTGGCACACTTTAGGCCCCTTAGTGCCAATTGGGCATCGTTTAAATGCCACGGCCTACCTGAGCATTGTTTCTGACCATGTCCATCCCTTTATGGCCACCATGTACCCATCCTCTGATGGCTACTTCCAGCAGGATAATGCACCATGTCACAAAGCTCGAATCATTTCAAATTGGTTTCTTGAACATGACAATGAGTTCACTGTACTAAAATGGCCCCCACAGTCACCAGATCTCAACCCAATAGAGCATCTTTGGGATGTGGTGGAACAGGAGCTCGTGCCCTGGATGTGCATCCCACAAATCTCCATCAACTGCAAGATGCTATCCTATCAATATGGGCCAACATTTCTAAAGAATGCTTTCAGCAACTTGTTGAATCAATGCCACGTAGAATTAAGGCAGTTCTGTAGGCTGAAAGGGGTCAAACACAGTATTAGTATGGTGTTCCTAATAATCCTTTAGGTGAGTGTGTGTGTGTATATATATATATATATATATATATATATATATATATATATATATATATATATATATATATATATATATATACACACAGGTGAAACTCGAAAATTGAATTGTGAAGTTCATTAATTTCAGTAATTCAACTTAAAAGGTGAAACTAATATATTATATAGACTCATTAAAAGCAAAGTAAGATATTTCAAGCCTTTATTTGATATAATTTTGATGATTATGGCTTACAGCTTATGAAAACCCCAAATTCAGAATCTCAGAAAATTAGAATATTACATGAAATCAATAAAAAAAAAAGGATTTTAAATACAGAAATGTCGGCCCTCTGAAAAGTATAATCATGCATATGTACTCAGTACTTGGTTTGGGGCCCTTTTGCGTTAATTACTGCCTCAGTGCGGCGTGGCATGGATGCTATCAGCCTGTGGCACTGCTGAGGTGTTATGGAAGACCAAGATGCTTCAATAGCGGCCTTCAGCTCTTCTGCATTGTTTGGTCTCATGTCTCTCATCTTTCTCTTGGCAATGCCCCATAGATTCTCTATGGGGTTCAGGTCAGGCGAGTTTGCTGGACAATCAAGCACAGTAATACCATGGTCATTGAACCAGGTTTTGGTACTTTTGGCAGTGTGGGCAGGTGCCAACTCCTGCTGGAAAATGAAGTCAGCATCTCCATAAAGCTTGTCTGCTGAAGGAAGCATGAAGTGCTCTAAAATGTCCGGTAGGCGGCTGCGTTGACTCTGGACTTAATAAAGCACAGTGGACCAACACCAGCCGATGACATGGCTCCCCAAACCAACACAGACTGTGGAAACTTCACACTGGACTTCAAGCATCTTGGATTGTGTGCCTCTCCATTCTTCCTCCAGACTCTGGGACCTTGGTTTCCAAATGAGATGCAAAATTTGCTCTCATCAGAAAAGAGAACTTTGGACCACTGAGCAACAGACCAGTTCTTTTTTTCTTTAGCCCAGGTAAGACGTTTGACATTTGAAGCCCATGTCCAGGACCCGTCTGTGTGTGGTGGCTCTTGATGCCATAACTCCAGCCTCAGTCCACTCCTTGTGAAGCTCCCCCACACATTTGAATGGCCTTTTCCTGACAATCCTCTCCAGGCTACGGTCATCCCTGCTGCTTGTGCACCTTTTTCTTCCACACTTTTCCCTTCCACTTAACTTTCTATTAATGTGCTTTGATACAGCACTTTGAGAACATCCAACTTCTTTTGCAATTACCTTTTGAGGCTTTCCCTCCTTGTGGAGGGTGTCAATGATGGTTTTCTGCACAACTGTCAGGTCAGCAGTCTTCCCTATGATTGTGAATTCAACTGAACCAGACTGAGAGACCATTTAAAGGCTCAGGAACCCTTTGCAGGTGTTTTGGATTAATTAGCTGATTAGAGTGTGACACTTTGAGCCTACAATACTGAACCTTTTCACAATATTCTAATTTTCTGAGATTCTGAATTTGGGGTTTTCATAAGCTGTAAGCCATAATCATCAAAATTATATCAAATAAAGGCTTGAAATATCTTACTTTGCTTGTAATGAGTCTATATAATATATTAGTTTCACCTTTTAAGTTGAATTACTGAAATGAATGAACTTTTGCACGATATTCTAATTTTTCGAGTTTCACCTGTTGTGTATATATATAGGGGCTTTATAGACATAAATTTACACTTATCTATAAAAAAACTTGGCAAGAAAAATAAACGGATTAATCAGAAAATATTAACTTATCAAAACTGTGAAAACCAAATAAAACTTATTTTATAAAGCAAAGAAAAACTTAAAATAGAGGTATGTACAAACAAATTTTCTCCAAAATACTACAGCTTGGACACATTCCCAAAAGAGGTGAGGGGCAGATTCATCTACAGCATTACAGAAGGAGCATATATATATATATATATACACACACATATGTATATGTATATATATATATATATATATATATATATATATATATATATATACACACACATATGTATATGTATATATATATATATATGTGTGTGTGTGTATGTATATATTTTACATGTACGCGATGATGAATCAATAGCTCAAATTTTTGCCATTGTTTTTTATTCAATTACGTCATTCAATTTATGTGATTCATGGGATGAGTAGGTCATTACCTCATAAAATAATTTTAGTACGCATTCTTGTATCTTTGCCTTTTTTTATATTCATATACTTTACAATATACAATAAAATCAGAAAAACAATGTTTTATTAACTACATACTAATGGGTTAAGTTTGTAATAATAGACACCATATCCACCTGGTATTATGATACATTTTGTGTGATCTGATCACATGTGGCCAGCCCTATTACAGGTCTAAACAGGGTCTAAAACTTTTTGTGATCGGATCACAGAAACCACACACGAATGTGGTCAAAAACGCATGTGACCAGATCGCATTTAAGGTGTAAACACTAATTCGTCCCATATGCATTCCAGCAGCAGTGAAGCGTCACCCCTCTTCTGTCAATCTACTGCTGCGCTAAAACAAGAGTGTAAACTTTGCCGGTTATGAGCTACTTTAAAAGTTAATAACTGTCTTTTCTGAAAATATTTTAAAGAGGATACATACACACAATCATGAGAGCTTCAGTCTTTTTTAGTGTGTCTGATATCAACACAGATGACAAGCATGAACACCTGAAGCTCCTTCAAATCAGGCACTAATTCTGGTTGACCTGTTGCTTTTATGCTTAGATTGAATTTCAACTGCATCTGGGAGAAACAGTGTACCATTTTATTCACACTTTTGTTGTTTTTTTTTATTTGTTGCGCTTTAATATCATGTAGTAACACGCTGACATAGTGATTGATGTATGTCGTTATGAAACTGAGACCCTCCCCTCCAGATCCAAGTGGTCACAGGAGACGCATTTAAGCAGCCAGGTTTAAACAGCGATATGTCTCACCTGACCACATGTGATCAGATCACCCGAGATGCATCTTAATACCAGGTGTAAATGGGGTCATACAGTACACTCAGCATAGTGTATCTGACTATAGGTAAATCCTAGAGAAAAGTTAAAATATTGGGTATTGACTTCTGTAATTAGGCTTCTAAAATTAATTTGAGCTAAATTTAATGTTTTAGCAAATTTTATTAAATTATTATATTTGAGTGCATTTTGTCTCCATACTGGAAAATCTGCATACAAAAAAATCTCCCATACTTTTAGACCTTTAGCCGAGCAGCTGTTTACGATAATGTTTCACATGATGCTTTCTGGGGCAGGCACTGCTGGAGCCCTAGGCAGCTATTGTGGAGTATCTGTTGTTGTGACGTCAGCGGGCAACACCACAGACTCCATCTGTCCCGGGAGTGAGCTTCTCTGTGGTGACTGGATCTTAGAGACCGAGAACAGACTCACTGACTCATGTTGCCGTCAACAGCATTTGTGCTGCAAATTATCCAGGAGGAGAGACCAATACACCTGTACTTTAGATGTGAACTAGCATTACTACTGTGTTTTTATTTGTTTTATGGGATAAAAAAATGCACAGACATATCTGTTGATAGACAGATACCCTGCCATATTTTTTCCCATGCTTGTTTTTACTCCTCAGTTTGCTTTTGAGCTTATTGTTCTTGAAGTTCCTTATTATCTAATTGAAAACCATCAAGTAGAACTACTTCGCCTTTCCCCAAAATCATAACCAGCGGCATAAAGTTTTCTCCACATTGCAGCTTATTCTGGCTAAGACCAGAGTGAGGCTATCAGACCAACATGTTAAGTGACCAACTAATGTTGTGATATTTTTGGCCTGAATAAATTTGAAATCAGATATAACCCTGAAAGCAAAGTGGTATTGCGTATAGCCAGCCAGTGAGATTGGAAACTGCCACTTTGGAAAAGCTCTTTCTATTTTTGTTCAATACGATCAAATGATCATTGAACTTGATGTCTGAGGCTGAGACTATCATATGGTGACCTGTCAGAATACAGAAAGGGAGAGATATGACCTGAAATAGCTGGTTTTTTGTATGGGTGTGTATGTTTGTGTAAATTAATGCAAATTTGTGAGCCTGTGTTTTTGTATATGGATGCATTTGTAAGTGGATACAATTGTATTTTTCACCCGCAGTCCATCTGCCTTCTGTTGTAGCTGTGATCAAACATGCTGTCAGTCACCTTTTTCAACCTCTACTCTTCATCTCAGAGCAATAAAATCAGCCCCAATTACTGCAGGCCAGTGATTGTGTGTGTGTACGTGTAATGATGAGGGGTCAGTTATGTGGATGGTTGGCCTAACACAATAAGGTCATAGGGTTGGGTTGTGAGGTCATGAAATTTACATTTAAAGTGGTATAAACAGCCTAATCTTACAACTGAACACACACACACACACACACACACACACACACCCTCCAGCACTTTACCACTTTAGTTAATGTGTAAGAAATCAGGGAGACAATTTGTGGTTAAAACTAGACATGTGTGTATGCGTATCTATCAGTGGATTGTAAGTCAAGCTGCCATAACAGAAGGCTGAGGATTGCAGCGTACAGTAGCCAGACAAACACCAGCAAAACAAAGTGACAGTGTTTACTGCTAGTGTTTGGACTGGGCTGATTCAAAGAACAGAGATCTACGAGGAATGCTATGTAATGCCCTACAAACCTTGTTCAGGTCTCTCTTTCTCTCTCTCTCTCTCTCTCTCTCTCTCTCTCTCTCTCTCTCTCTCTCTCTCTCTCTCTCTCGACCCACTATAATGGGGGTTAATCAAAATCAGCACACCTGTTGCTATGAGACATGTAAGTTCTGAACCCATCTGGTGTAGACTTTCCTAAGTGTGTGTGTGTGAGAGGGAGAGACAGATAGACAGACAGAGAGAGATCACAAATTAATTTCTTATAGAAATAGATGTGCACAAAGGACAGAGCAGAAATGTAGAGCTTACATTTGCTGTAGGATCTGTTCATGTGTTTACTTGTGACAAGAGGGTCACTTAGGCCTTTCACTTAAAAATGCCTAGTGGAATCAGCAGAAAAGGTGGAAACCAGCTTAATAAAAACATAACCCTGTTTTATTAAATGGAAGCAATTCAAAGTTTAAGGAATAAGTTACTCAAGCTTTCAATTACCACAGAAAATTAGTTTGCCTTGTCCCTCAGTTTGAGAAAAAATTTAATTAAAATTGGGCTACATTTACCATAACGCATTTACAATGGAAGTCGAAGGGGTAAATGTACCAGGGGTTTTAAAAACAGAAATGTGAAGCTCATATTTTTATTAAAGCACTTTATTCAGTACAAAAATGTATATTATTTATTCTGTAAAATTGTCTAAATCATCCTTTTGATGTGGGACTACTTTTATATGTGGAGGAATTTCTAGTTATGCATTATAGATAATTACCTTGGGTTCAGTTTGGTCCATGTAAACATTGATTGTGAATTATTAAGCCATACCCCTTTCATAGATTTAAAGGTTACAGAAGTAGTAATCTTCTAACATAGATTTTAGGTTTGTTGTTCTGTACAACATGGTTTAGGATGTGCAATAGAAATAAGAAAGGCTCCAATACAGAGCGGCACAAATCTTATTTTGCGCATCCTGAACACAGAGTAATGTGTTTCAATGTAACCGGAGTGCTTCATGGCAATCTTCAATGCACACTCAAAAGTGCAGATGAGCTAGATAATATTGCAGGTACACAGTTAGTTCACAGCATCTAGAGGTTTAAACAATTTTTACTGCAACTATTTATTTAAAGGCGTCATGAAATTGAGAATAAAATTTTCCTTGATATTTAGACATAAAAGAAACGTACTATAAATTTCAGAACTCAAAACCTCCTCCCCAGTCTAAAAAGAGTATTTATAGTTGCCACCCTGCAGAAACATCTCATTTTGAAATCTGTTTGTTAATTTGTATTTACACATCCTAAAACATGCATCATTGCTCCCTTGGCCCCGCCCACTAGCGCTCAGTTCAAGTCAAGATGGCAGGCCTTGTGTGGCTAACTATTCCAAATATAACACCAAAGTGGACCCATCTGTACTATATTTTATTATTTTTTTAATGTATTCATTCACTAGACAGACATTTTGACCACTTGATGCAAATCTATTGCTGCATTTAAAAGATGCTATGTCAAGTTACAACTCTGAAAGCGAGAAGCAATTCTCTCATTCAGCTGCTACCTCTGTCATGGACGCGTGCGTTTCTTTCGCCCATCTGCATTATTTTTAATTGTTGGTGTATGTAAACATTAGGGGTGTAATGGTTCTCAATAAAAAAAAACACTGTTCCGTAAACATTTGCATTGCAGGTCATCTCAAATTTAATGACTCATCTGGATTATACAGTTTGGCAAAGACGGTGCCAAATAGACATGTGCTGTTATAACCTCTGCTAATGCACCTGTATCGCTCTGTAGACACGCTCTGCCTCTTTCACATGGGTCAACTTTCTACAGAGAGAAGCTGTCCTATTAACTGTAAAAGTATGTTAAATCTGTTGATGACATCACAGTTCTGTACGCATTAGTGTGAAGTTGAGAAAACAAGCCGCAAGATAGAGAAGCCCCTACGTCATTTTTTTTTTGCAGTCAATCACAACAGCGATGGTCATAAAACAAAATAGGCACTGTTTGCAGACATTGCTCGGCTCGAGTGCTGTATACTGGTACATTTAATGTTTGATTCGTTATTTACTCTGACATCACCCCAGGATAGATGGCGAGCGGCGCACACACAGAGCCGCAGGTGAACCGACACTGCACACACACTCCCTTCCGTCTTTAAGGAACTCAGTGCTAGTTTGGACAGACATATAATAATAACTAAAGCGCTTGGAGTGTTCATTGCCATAGTTAAGTTGCTCTACTCCTTTGATGAAGATGTGGGATTTTCACATGTGATGAAATCACTTTTGTTGCATTACAACATCCATTCTCTTATTCATTTTAACAGCAAGGTTTTTCCTCCTATAGTGATGTACATGTTGAGTATATGTTGAGTTTAGTATGAAACGCACTTTATGCTGATGCATTTAGCATAAATGCAGGTATTAAGTTAAATGTTGAGTTAGTAATTAGAGAGAAAAAAACATTAGTTGAAGACACTAATGAAAATTAACCATGGTTTTACTGTAGTAATATTGTATTAGCCATGACTGAAGTAACAATGACTGCTGTCACCAATGATTCCTTGACAGAAATCATAGTTTTGATACAATTAACCATAGTTTTACAACAGTAATACTGTAGTTTCTGTATAGTAACCATGACTTTTCTATAGTATTATAACCATGACAGTAACCATGTTAATTTTGTGGTTACTGTGATTTTACTACAAATACAATGTTTAAACGATGGTTACTGTAGTAAAACCATAGTGATTTATAGTGAGGGCAAATCTCTTGAAGTGTCTGTTACCAAATATAATTTTTACTTTGGATTTGGTAGTAATTTCTTTTCTGAGCATAACAAATACCGAACCGTACCGAAACCATGACCTTAGAACCATGAAACAAACTGAACCGTTACAAATTTGAACATTTACACCCCTAGTAAACATCTTTGATGAATGTCTGACAATGGACGATGGACATCTTTGACCGTTTTGGTGTGTTTCCAGTGATGTGCACCTCAGTGCACTTTCAGTATATTTTGGCACATCAGCATGGATTGCTTTTGAACAGTCAAAACATGATTCAAGCTTTGCAAAGGAACTGTTATTGAAGGATGGTACAGTTAAAAACACTTCAAAAACATAAGTAAACCATTTCATTCATGACCAGGGTATGAGATTAACTTTTTTGTCCACCAGCCACAGTAGCGGGTGAATGCCCAATTTTACCAGCCACTAATGTTAAAATTATATTTATTACAAAAATTGTATTTTAAAATGGCATTATTATTTATTAATATTGTGTTATATATTGTGGCAGCAGGGGCGTGGTCAAGCGCCCGTCCGGGAGAGAAAAGCGGTAAGGGCGCTTACACCTGAGCTAAATTATGTCTAACACCTGTGTCTAATTTCAGTAAGCACGGGGAGAGCGGCATAAAAGAGCAGCAGTGACAGAGCCTCGGGGAGAGAGAGAATGACAAGGGAACCCAGTGTTCCCACGAAAGACAGCATTGTGTACCCAATAAAAAGAATAAAAACCCTGTTACCTGATATATATATATATATATATATTATTCATGATTATGCCATTTTAAATTATAATATAATTTATGTAATATATATAATTTTAACAATGTTATTTTAGTATTTAAAATATAACATGTATAATACCAAGCTATAAGTATTAAAATAATGAGGCTAAAGAGTAGACTGAAGAGAAACTTCTTGTTCAAGAACCTTTTCTGAGGTTGTACTGAATTGACACATCCCAATTCACCTGTAGTTCCAATGTTGATGCATCCTGAGATGGTCTGAAAAAATACGGGAGAGACAACCGCATTCTACCACCTAATTAACTGCCAAAAAATTCTGGAAGTTACAACCACAATCTCAAAAATTCCACGTAGTGTGTACAGAACCGAACTGAGTTGTTAATGACGTGATTACTGGCACGTGTGAGATGTTTCCTTCTTCTTCTGGGTAAGTTCTTATGTAAGTTAGGATGTACAGTTCACACTAAGGCTTAGTAACTACTAGTTAGTTTGTAACTAATTCAGTGCTTAATTAACTAGTAGGTCGTAAGCTCTCTGTAAAGTAATGTGTAGTCACATTCATAATATGACGTTTACCAGTATTGATCCAATAAACAGCCTTGAAATTTGTAAAAAGAAGCATTAAACAGCCGTGAATTTCAGTTTGATCTTGTTAGATAGAGTTGATGTTCAAACCTTGTTTGCTGGTGACTGTCAGCTGTAATAAATTATATCCCCTTTAAAATATGATACGTAATTACGTCCTTCTGAAGTTTAACGCTCAAATATTTAGTAGTACTTAAATTGCAACTCAGTGCCCATTTACGCCACATCTAGGCTAAGATGTAACGTTGTCTAGCTGGTGCAACTGGCCCTAGATGTAAATCACACTAACCGAGAGAGATGTGCGTCGCCTCTATTTCATTTTTTCCAGTCTGTCACTCTGTAGTTTCTCTCATACACCCTGCGATCTCGGGATAACTGGTAAATTATTATAGCAGAGACTATTTGATTACAGTCCAGCAAGAGCACGCTCTCTTTAAGAGCAGCCGCTTAGACACACATGAACAAAAGACAGTGATTCTGTTAACATCAGCGAACTAAACACCGGATGATATCTATGGTGCGTAATCGCTTTGCTAAACAATAACAAATACAAACTGGTTAAGCTGGTGGCATACATGTGTCTTGTTCATAGGCGCCAGATGCTGCACTGTTGCTATGGTTATCACATGTCAATTTATCGCAGTTATGAGAGTCAGTCCTGTTCCGTACGTGGAATTAAGAAATAGTTTGTTCACTCCCGCATTTACATGTGGTTTTCACACCTGAAACTTTGTAGTGTGTGCGTTACCATTTCTTGCAAAGTGTTCCCTGATGACTAAAAGGGAAGAAATAGCAAGAACTCGTGAAATGTGCGTGTTCTGTGACACAGTTCGCGCCGTGAGCGCCAATAAACCTCTAAGCACAGCGAATCAGACACGCACATTGACAGCTTTTCTGTTGTCTGTTCTTCAAAATATAATCATGTGTGCTTCATCAAACATTCGTCTTTGTGTGAAACAGCATTTCTTGTCATATGTCACTCTGAGATGTCACCGGTGAATGAGCAAAATTACCCGCCACTGCGCATAATTTATCCACATTTGGCGGATACTAATTTCCTACCCTGGTCATGACTGTTTGATGACATGCCCTGTGTTAAAAGTTGTGCTTGAGATTTTTTTTAAGTGTGTTATGTGTAAACACTGAAATAAGTTTCGTCCGATTGAGTTTGCTGAATTTGTGGGGCTGCATGATGTTAGCCAACTTACGTTGAAGTTTTAAGAAGGCTCTTAGGCCAAAACCAAGCGTTTCAGACAGAGGTCCAAAAACAGGGTGTAAAATAATAATATGTATCTAAATTGATATCATTTTAGTGCAAAAAAAATAACATTTAGAATATTATCATTGAAAAGGGAAGATAATAAAATTATTTAAAAAAAACTTCAGGACCCCTCTAAGCAGTGTAAGACAGAATCAGTAAATGTAAGAAACTTTAATCTCTCTACCAAACCTCACAAATATGGGAGCATTTTTCACAGAGGATCATTTAACGACCATCTTGAAATTATTGTTGATGCCGCGCTTTGCTGTAACAACAGCATATAAAATGACTAAACCTAAAGCATTAAAGAGACAAGACTTTGCAGAGGGTTTTACTGTGCTGACTGTTAATCACTGTTAAGCACAGCAAGCTTTCATCATGCAAAAATGCAGTCGAGACCATTAATTGACTAATCAGTTGTTAGACAACTAGTCATCTTGATGACCCTCAGACCTCATAGTGCTAAGGGATGCTCTGTGTTGATCAAAGGTGTTAAAGTTTATGTAGACTACATTTAGTGTGTGCGTGTGTGTACGGCTTTTTGTTATACAGTAGCCTGAGGCTATATCTGATGTGGATCTGATGCAGATTGCATTGGAGTGAATAGTAGGACACAGCACTATGAGAATGGAGGGGGCGAGAGAGGGTGTGAGGTATACAATGTGGTACATGCTCTCCTCACTGTATGTGGGTAGTTTAAGCATAATGTACACATGGACTTTTAATTTATTTAGGTAAATATTTATCTTGGCTTACCTTTTCACCTTTTTAAATGGTCCTGCAGTTTGAATGTTTACACCAAATAAAAATAAAAATGTAATTAGCATTTTTATATGGAGTATGGCATGTCACACCACAATACAACTTTTCAAAACAACCTAAAAGTTTATTTATATATTTGTTTTTGTTTGAGACTTACAGTTGTAGTATTTTACTGTGTGTGTGAGTGTGTGTGTGAGTGTGTGTGTGAGTGTGTGTGTGAGTGTGTGTGAGAGTGTGTGTGTGTGTGTGTGTGAGTGTGTGTGAGTGTGTGTGTGAGTGTGTGTGAGTGTGTGTGTGAGTGTGTGTGAGTGAGTGTGTGTGAGTGTGTGTGAGAGTGTGTGTGAGAGTGTGAGTGTGTGAGAGAAGGATAGAAGTATGTGTATTGACCTTATTTAAACAAATGGTTGCCCAGCCTCCTGGGTAACACACTCAGTCATACGTTGTGTAAACATCGAATTGGTGAACAGACCTCTCACTGTGTCCACTTAGCACAGAGAGCATGTTAGCGCAAGTCCACTGGTCCAGGGGCCACAGCATTTGTATGTGACTCTGTTTATGTGTGACCTTGAGTCTCCTCCCCTCCCCCTCAGGCTCAGGTTTAGCCTCACACACAATCATACTCCATGCATGCACACACACGCACCGGCTGGCCCTCACCATAGCAACCACAGAGCAACACAGGGAAACAACTTGCCAGTAGTGGGTAGGAAGGAGGGAGATAGAGAGATGGAGAAAGAGGGAGGAGTAGTGAAAGAGACAGAAGAGTGAGAATGGAAGAAGACATGAAAATTAGGGAGAATTTCAAGGTGTGTGAAGTGAGTAAAGGCACGATGCAACATGTTGCCTGAAATATAGCCAGAATAAAGTGTGCTACTCTACACGTAAATGCACATAAAACGCATACTTAACTGAACTTGATCTTGTTAGGATGTGTCTTCTTGGTGTATTTAGACCCTCTGACTCTGTCTCTTTTAGTCCAGCACTGCAACAAGAAACAGTTGGATTGAGATGTCTTTATTTAGTTCTCAATATGAAAGGCAACCCAGTGAGCCTATTTTTGCCCCTGCTAGCTTTATTTCAGCTATGGGACATGTAACTGTTCTTAATGTCAGCAGTTTACTATAACCCGGGGGTGGGTAGAGGTTACTGGAATACAGGGACCGTCCTCTTGTGATACTTCAATACAAACACGCACTGTGGATTTCTTCAGGCCTAACGGTGTGACATGAACCGATGAGAAGATGTTTCCTGTGGCTGCTTGTGTCTGAGCTATGCCACATCAGCTCTACTGCTCACTGAAGAGTCCTGATTTTTAAGCTTGTTTGTGTACTGTTGTTCTGTTCCTCCTTTTTCCTTCCCAGCATGCAGCCTCTCCATTCTAAGCCTTTCTTTGGGTTTAAAAGAAGTGGGGATAGAGGAGGGATGTGAAAAGTAGACACATCTCAATTAGTGCTGTCATAAACAAATTACTTTTTTTTTATTTTTACCCTTTTGATAAATAATTTATTCACTGTTAATACAAAAAAGTAAAATTCACACTAGCACTTTTGGTGCACACCCTGGTTCGAATGACGTCAGAGTTCGGTTCGTTTGGATGGTGTGAACGCTGTCTTCCGAACTTGGGTGCGCACCCGCGAACCGTACTCAGGTCTGCTTAAAAAGGTGGTCTGGGGTACGGTTCATGTGAACTCCGTACGGTTCGCTGCTGATATGAACGCAATCGAACCAAACCACGGAAGTGAACCGCTATTGATGACGTATAATGTGGTCGTCAGTCTCACACGCGTCACTTTCAAAATGAGCGGAAAGGGTTTACTTTGCGTGCGTCTTGTGCAGCGTGTGTGTGTGTGTGTGTGTGTGTGTGTGTGTATATACACTTACCTTGACGAAAAGCGGGATTGACGCACACGCACACGGACTGCAAGCAGAGAGATGATTTCTGCTTGCCTTCGCAAAAATTGTCTTCGGCGGACAGCCCGCTGTCTTTTGAACGATTTCAGTATTTTTGCGGCAGACAGACGCAAGCGTGTTTCTGTATCTTGATGTTGAAAACAAAACCAAAGGTTAAAAAAAGAAGAACAAATGTGAACCGAGCAAGTCTATTCATTGAATTTTGACGCCTTTTCATTTCGCGGTTATCAAGCAACACGATTACCCACCAGCTGCAGCTTGATGACGCAAGCGTACCGCTGTTCAGATACAAATATATAATGTGAACACAGTCCATCGGGGGCAGGGGGGAGGGGGGAGCAATCGAACTCTGGTTCGGAACAGGCAATCGAACCAAGTGTGGAAACCCCCTGAATGTCTATAGGTCTTTATCACACAAAAGGGTAGTGGAAGCTTCGCTTTGTAGCGTAAAACAAATTCCTCTGTAGTCTGTTACAATGACAGTGCCCATAGCGCAGAAATAGTATGGTCTATTTTATGTACAATTCATCTCAAATAGTTAATTTAAACAGACCTACCTGATCTTCCATTACTCAGGGATGATGAAGCAAAGAAAATGGTGTCATGTTATTTGAAGCATTTTATGATTTTAAGTTACATATGTAAGTAGGCAGCACTCCACAAAGTATAAGTATGCTCTTTTTTTAGAGGAATGCAAGATTATAGTATAAAAAAGTGTACATGATATGCGCATTAAAGAGTATTGAAACAAGACAGGGGGGTTGTGCGATATGAGCACGAAGCGATCATCTGTGTTCCGCAACTGCTTTTGGTTCCTTGAATAACGTATAATGTGCGAGTATGGGCAGCCGGTGGACTTTCAGGCCTAGGGAGTTGGTGCCCTACACAGACTGTGTAGTCTGCTTTTTGGGAGCGGTGATACTGATGGCATATGAGCAATGATAATAATCACATTGCTTTCATGTGTATACTTTTTAACATACTCTCCAGGTAATTTATAAAATCCATTTAAAATTTTTAAATAAAGAAATAGTTCTATCCCAGACTCTGATTACAGAAAATAACTGGTAAAATCGTTGTAATTGTGGAGTTCTATCCTCGTGGTTTGAGAGCAATGATTGGAGAAGCATTCACAAGCAACCGAATGCCAAAACATTTTATGAAAATGTTGTAAACAACAGTATTATACTGTATTTAAAATACAAATGGGAGATTAACATGCTGCAATAGTGAAAACAATGACATTGAAAGACTTAAATGTGGTCTTAATTTGAGCACATTAATCCTCTGAACAAAGTACAGCTCCTCATGAACCAGGAAGACTTTGCCCTGAAAATCGCCTCGCTCAGATACAGTTATATGTTATAGTGTAAGATGACATGCATGCTGACGTGCTGTTAAGCCAAAGAAAGAATTTTATGTTGATAGTGTAAACGGTGATGTTTTATTTATTTATAAAAACTGCCGACCATCCATACGCACATCTATGGGCAGAAATTTGATTACTCTAATATTCAGAGCCAGATGTGACAACATGCAGACTGTGATAAAGGCCTATAACAGAACAACAGAGAAAGGGAGAGTAAGAAAGCATGAGGAGGTCATGCTAAACTATTGGCAGCGCTTTGAATCTCAACTAAAGGCTGCAACATGTTCATGGAATTTCCAGAAGTCATAAATGTTTATGGCCTGATGTATCATCTTGTAAAGCGATTTTACATTATAATGCATCATACCACCCATTAGGGCTTTAGAATACTTGTTTTAGAGTTGCAACTCTAGATAAAAATAAATGTACTCTATTTGGTCACTTTAAAGTCAACATGAAATAAACATTGACACGGTTTACGTTCTTAATGCACTTTACAGGTCTTTTTGTGCATGATCCATCAGTTTACATAATTCCCAAAAAAATTACAATGATTGTCTTCATAATCTTTCATTAAACTGTTACAAGATTTCCTCTGAAATGAATTTCCTTTTCTGCTGAAGTCACCTAGATTGTGCGGTCAGGGAAAATAATGTTAACCAATAATCACCAAATCGCTAGTTAGCATTGTTACTAGGCTGCTATTGTAGGTAATGCTTGTCGTTTAATGAAAATAATTTAAAGCCAGGTAACATTTGTCTATTAAAAGTTACGGCAATAAAAGCAAGTAACATCGATTTGAAAAAAGGAGCCATTGGAATACGTTTAGATGCTTTTTCTGTGAGCAACCAAAATAAATAAGTCATCATCCAGAATTTGCAAATGGGTTTATTAGATTGATCATAATGATGATGAATACAAGCACTTCTCTCTGCTGGAGTCTAGATTGTGTGGAAGGCCTTATTTGTTCCTGGCAGCCCACTTCTCACACATACACACACCACAGGCTGGTTTTGCTTGTCACACACAATGAAAATTAATTGTTCAGGAGAGTCTGGAGCTGTTACCAGGGGTAGCAGGAGTCCAACGGGGGTGGGTGTCATGGTTCATCTCAGTTTATCCCTCCACCTTCTTCAGCTCTTGAAACGTAAACATGGCCTCTGCTCCTGAATCCCCTACTGCCTGTCTGTCCCGACCCAGAGTGCAACTAACAAAGAGTACATGATTCAGCCCTGACCCCTCTGCCTGGAGGTCTGCAGAGGCCTGTTCACATAATAATGCTTGCAGCAACAAGTGTGCTTGATGGAAAAGCATTAAAGAGAAAATAAAGCAAGGCTTCCACAAATAGCTATCCATAATGTTACATTTAAGAGATTTTGGAAAAGTCTACTTTTACTGTTTTACTTTTACCCCTTTTTCCTAGTTCACCATGTAATTTACTACAGAAATATAGTGGATATTTTGAAACAAAACATGCCCTTTTGGTTTAAAATTTTTCTCAGGTACCTATGTCATCAAATATAATAACTCTATGCTGTCAGGGCAATCACACAAACCACATCCCACCACTGTCTGAGTCAGCAATGCCTGCACAGCTGTATGGCTGTACGCACTGCGTACTTTGAGTACTTGCTTATTTGTGTTATTATTATTGTATAATTCTTGTTCAGTTGATTCTGTGTGCTCCACATAAAAAAATTAAAAAATAAAAAACTAGAAAGTTGCAACGTGACAACTAGATTGATCCCATCCAAACTGTTGATGTCTATATATTTTGATGTGCTACAGAGCTTCTCAAGAAACTTAAAAAAATATATATATATTCCTAAAATAAAATGATTATCTATATATAGAGATATATCATATATGTGTTTTTTTTTTTTTTTTTTTTTGCCATGGATTTTATTTGTTATTTTGTCTATACAGTGAGGAAAATAAGTATTTGAACACCCTGCTATTTTGCAAGTTCTCCCACTTAGAAATCATGGAGGGGTCTGAAATTGTCATCGTAGGTGCATGTCCACTGTGAGAGACATAACCTAAAAAAAAAAAAATCCAGAAATCACAATGTATGATTTTTTTAACTATTTATTTGTATGATACAGCTGCAAATAAGTATTTGAACACCTGAGAAAATCAATGTTAATATTTGGTACAGTAGCCTTTGTTTGCAATTACAGAGGTCAAACGTTTCCTGTAGTTTTTCACCAGGTTTGCACACACTGCAGGAGGGATTTTGGCCCACTCCTCCACACAGATCTTCTCTAGATCAGTCAGGTTTCTGGGCTGTCACTGAGAAACACAGAGTTTGAGCTCCCTCCAAAGATTCTCTATTGGGTTTAGGTCTGGAGACTGGCTAGGCTATGCCAGAACCTTGATATGCTTCTTACAGAGCCACTCCTTGGTTATCCTGGCTGTGTGCTTCGGGTCATTGTCATGTTGGAAGACCCAGCCTCGACCCATCTTCAATGCTGTAACTGAGGGAAGGAAGTTGTTCCCCAAAATCTCGCAATACATGGCCCCGGTCATCCTCTCCTTAATACAGTGCAGTCGCCCTGTCCCATGTGCAGAAAAACACCCCCAAAGCATGATGCTACCACCCCCATGCTTCACAGTAGGGATGGTGTTCTTGGGATGGTACTCATCATTCTTCTTCCTCCAAACACGGTTAGTGGAATTATGACCAAAAAAGTTCCATTTTGGTCTCATCTGACCACATGACTTTCTCCCATGACTCCTCTGGATCATCCAAATGGTCATTGGCAAACTTAAGACGGGCCTTGACGTGCTGGTTTAAGCAGGGGAACCTTCCATGCCATGCATGATTTCAAACCATGACGTCTTAGTGTATTACCAACAGTAACCTTGGAAACGGTGGTCCCAGCTCTTTTCAGGTCATTCACCAGCTCCTCCCGTGTAGTTCTGGGCTGATTTCTCACCTTTCTTAGGATCATTGAGACCCCACGAGGTGAGATCTTGCATGGAGCCCCAGTCCGAGGGAGATTGACAGTCATGTTTAGCTTCTTCCATTTTCTAATGATTGCTTCAACAGTGGACCTTTTTTCACCAAGCTGCTTGGCAATTTCCCCGTAGCCCTTTCCAGCCTTGTGGAGGTGTACAATTTTGTCTCTAGTGTCTTTGGACAGCTCTTTGGTCTTGGCCATGATAGTAGATGGATTCTTACTGATTGTATGGGGTGGACAGGTGTCTTTATGCAGCTAACGACCTCAAACAGGTGCATCTAATTTAGGATAATAAATGGAGTGGAGGATTTTAGATGAAATCCTGTAGTCATCCCAGCACAGAGTATTCCCTCTCTCCTGGCTCCCAGCCACATCTTTTCCCCAAAAACGTTTTCTATTTCTCCTTCATGCACATATGTTCTTAAAGGGATAGTTCACCCAAAAAATGAAAATTCTCTCTTCATTTGTTTCCGTAATGTCATCCCAGATCTGTATGACTTACTTTCTTCTGCTGAACACAAACAAAGGTTTTTAGAAGAATATTTCAGCTTTGTAGGTCCATACAGTGCAATTGAATTGTGGTCAGTAACTTGAAGTTCCAAAAAGCATATATAGGCAGAATAAAAGCAATACATATGACTCCAGTGGTTAAATCCATGTCTTCAGAAGCGATATGATAGGTGTGGGTGAGAAACAGATTAATGTTTAAGTAATTTTTTTTCTATAAATCGCCACTTCTTTCCAAAACATTTGTTTTTGCAGATTCACATTCTTTGTGCCTATCACCACCTACTGGGCAAAAAGCAGAATTTATTGTCAAAAAAAAATGACTTTAATATGAATCCGTGTTTCACCCACACCTATCATATCACTACAAATATATTGATTTAACCACTGGAGTTTTATGGATTACTTTTATGCTGCCTTTATATGCCTTTTTGGACCTTCAAAGTTTTGGCCACCATTAATTTGCATTGTATGAACCTACTGTGCTGAGATATTCTTCTAAAAATCTTCTTTTGTGTTCAGCAGAAGAATGAAAGTCATACAGATCTGGGATGACATGAAGTTGAGTAAATTACTAGAGAATTGTCAATTTTGGGTGAATTGTACCTTTTTAAGGTACAATTTTTGTCAATTTTTATATGTAGTAAAAGTATGTTTTTTATATTGTTGTGGTTGGCTTGGTCTTTTTGTTGCCTGTGAATGGGTCCACTCTTTTTTCTTTATTTTCCTCCCTTGCTCTCTAGCTCTCATTCATACTTTCTCTCTCTCTTTGACTGCATTGGGGCATAGAGTTTGCCAACCATAACATTTCAACAGTAGAGAGATTGTTCGGAACTTGTGTGCTCAACCTGGGTAACACCCACCCTCCCACACACCCTTGTCATCGGAAAAGCTTCCCTCTGTTTGGGAACTCCTCACCTGTCTGGGAAGCCTATTGGAAGTCAAACATGAAAACATAGTGCTGGGCAGGGCAGTGCGCTGCCACACAGTCACAGGCTGAGGTTTGCATAGGACACCGTGGTGTGTAGCAGCAGGAAGGAAAAGCCTCTGTGAAAGCTTTTTGTTCTGGAAAGGGCTTCAACGACCTCACAGAATGATGTTACATCTAATTATGTTTCCATTTTCAGTTGTAAAAAGTCTTGTTTATACATCCATTTTTGCAGAACAAATCGAATTTCTTTTTTTTTTTCTTTTTTCTTCCTCGTGGCATGAAAATGTGTCTTTATGTTCCCATCTGGATTTTAATTACTAGCTACAGTGTGTTTTGGATTCTTGGAAAATGTGGGCTAACATCTGATATTAATGTCCATTTAGAAGGATTTGGGAAGTAATTACACTTATGCAGGATTATTCTGATGGAAATGTCTAGTGGAAAATTATTGTAATGCAAATGGTGAATATTGCCATTTGTCTGGATAGATGTCTAATGCCTTTAAGATTTATACAACATTTTACATGATTTTTATTATGTTGGTAAGATTGTGTGACAGAGTTCATAGCAGTTTTGTGTTCGATCAGAATGTCTAAACATTAAAGATGGCAGATTGTGTCTAATTGGATATTGAAACTTTTTTGTTTTCTTGGATATAAAAACTGATCATGAATTGTTTCTCCATGTCTCACTCTTCTGACAGCTCATTGGCTACAATGAGAAGCCAGTAAACCTGCAGATGTTCATTGGAACAGCAGATGATCGTTATTTGAGGCCACATGCTTTTTACCAGATTCACCGCATTACAGGGAAAACCGTCGCTACGGCAAGCCAGGAAATTATCATCACCAGCACGAAGGTTCTAGAGATCCCTCTCCTTCCTGAAAACAATATGACTGCCAGGTACCGGCCAGCAGCACTTTACTTCAACATAAATCTAGATTCTTTCAGACCCGTTCACACACACAAACAGACATCACTGTACAATGTGTATGTGTTGGAGGAAGTTGTTTGTTTGTTTGTTTGTTTGTTTGTGTGTGTGTGTGTGTGTGTGTGTGTGTGTGTGTGTGTGTGTGTACACTGGCAGCCAAAAGTTTGGAATAATTTACAGATTTTGCTCTTATGGAAAGAAATTGGTACTTTTATTCACCAAAGTTGCATTCAACTGATCACTATGTATAGTCAGGACATTAATAACGTGAAATGTTCAGAACTTCTTAAACTACTTCAAAGAGTTCTCATCAAAAAATCATTGATGTGCAGCAATGACAGCTTTACAGATCCTTGCTGTTAGTTTGTCCAGATTCTCAGCTGAAATTTCACCCCACACTTCCTGTAGCACTTGCCATAGATGTGGCTGTCTTGTTGGGCACTTCTCACGCACCTTACAGTCTAGCTGATCCCACAAAAGCTCAATGGAGTTAAGATCCATAACACTCTTTTCCAACTATCTGTTGTCCAATGTCTGTTTCTTTACTTAACCTTTTTGTTTTTCTGTTTCAAATGTGTCTTTTTCTTTGCAGTTCTTTCCATAAGGCCTGCACCCCTGAGTCTTCTCTTTACTGTTGTACATGAAACTGGTGTTGAGTGGGTCTCTTGTGTAGTTGTACATCTGGCCTTCCACATCTCTTTCTGTCCTTGTTAGAGCCAGTTGTCCTTTGTCTTTGAAGACTTTAATGTACACCTTTGTATGAAATCTTCAGTTTTTTGGAAATTTCAAGCAATGTATAGCCTTCATTCTTCAAAACAATGATTGACTGAGTTTCTAGCGAAAGCTGTTTCTTTTTTGCCATTTTTAACCTAATATTGACCTTATGACATGCCAGTCTATTGCATACTGTGGCAAGTCAAAATCAAACACAAAGACAATGTTAAGCTTCATTTAAAGAACCAAATAGCTTTCAACTGATGTAATGGCAAGTGATATTTCTTGTACCAAATTAGCAATTTATCATGATTATTCAAGGATAAGCTGTTGGAGTGATAGGTGCTGGAAATGGCGCCTGTCTAGATTTGATAAAAAAATGACTTTTTTCAAATAGTGATGGTGCAGTTTTTTACATCAGTAATGTCTTGACTATGCTTTGTGATCAGTTGAATGCCACTTAGGTGAATTAAAGTACCAATTTCCTTTCCGAAATAGCAAAATCTTATTCTAAACTTTTGGCTGCCCCAGCTTGGAAATTTTTTTTAGAAATAAATTTTGTTTATTTCTATTCAAGCTTTAAATGTGCAATTCTTGTAAGTTAAACATTGCAAATATGTTCCCTTTGTGTGTCATCAGTCATTCACAAAATCATACTATTATTTATTATTAAGAAAAAAAGAGTAAAAAGCCAAAAACGTTATTATTTTTACTGCTTTGTTTGACAGTATTGATTGTGCTGGAATCCTGAAGTTGAGGAACTCAGACATTGAGCTGAGGAAAGGAGAGACTGATATTGGCCGGAAAAACACTCGGGTTCGTGTGGTGTTCCGGGTTCACATCCCACAACCCAATGGAAAAGTGGTCACACTGCAGGCTGCATCTATTCCAGTGGAGTGCTGTAGGTTTTACACACACACACACACACACACACACACACACACACACACACACACACACACACACACACACACACACACACACACACACACAGAGAGATTCAAGATTTTACACACACTCATGCAAATACACCTTTAAATGCAGACTGGATTGTAAATTGTAAAGTGGATTGTCTGGATTGCTTGTGTATATGTGTGCGTTATGTAGCCCAGCGCTCGGCACAGGAGTTACCTCAGGTTGAGAAGGCCAGTATTAGCAGCTGCCCTGTGAGTGGAGGAGAGGAAATGGTCATCTCTGGCTCAAACTTCTTCCCTGAGTCAAAGGTCATCTTTCTGGAGAAAGGTCCTGGTAAGAACTGAGTCCTTAGCTACTTTTTTTACCTTTCTACATATATTGATAGTGCCTTGTGATAAGTTTAAGTTCATGGGCAATGGAGGAGTCAGGAGGCAACGAACGTTTAGCATGAGTATTTTATTACTATTCAGCATCACACAAAAACTTTAACAAAAAAAGGGCACTTAGTGGCCATATACACACAAACGAGTCTTTAGTTAAGTGGGTACATGCAGCCTCAACTGTCTGGTGCTCTGTCTGGTCCTCAAATGTCTGCTCTCTCTCTCCAACACTGATGGTCTGGTGTGCCTTATCAAGTCTCCCTCCACCATCACTGTAATGAGAGACAGGTGTTAGAGTGATCACAACCCTAGCGACGAGCCTTACCGCTCTCACTCTCCCGCAGACAGATACATGACCAACGCCCCATGCCACATGCCTATAACTCTTTAGAATACCTAAATCTGATTTATCAATCATGGCATTATATGGTCAAATATGTCCCAGCAGGGTACTAAATTATAAAAATAAACTATTAATACTGCAGGGCTCATCAATAAGGACTGGCTGATGGCCCGGGGCCAGTTTGAGAACGAATCGGGCCAGTTGCTAGAACTGTCACTTGCCCGATCGGGCCAGTGCTGCATTTATAACATTAGTGCAAGCAAACAACAATCAAGAGAGCACAAAAATGACATGGAGCGAACGAAGTCTTCTAAACAAGGAGAGCAAAAGGATATTTATCTCGCAAAGACGTGCAAATGCATAATATATTGGAAGCGACAAAGCACGCAAAAGATCGTGCAGACACTCTCCTAGCACTGTCCTCGCTCTTTTCGAAGTGTCTTAGCTGCAGATATTACCAATGTGTAAAAAATAGTAAAAAGTAATCCACACACTGGAACACAAGAAATCAACAGTTTCTTTCTATAGGACTGAAAATCCATGTCCCTCCGTGCATATGTCTCATCATCTCTCTCTCCATGCAGCGTAGACTGTTTTACATGCATGTGCTCTTGTAAAGGGACAGATTGCTAGTTTTATTCCCACTGTAAAAACAAACACATTTTCTCTCATTAATTCACCTTTAGAGATGATGTACCGAATGAGTCGTAATAAACTTTGTTATACACGTGTCTGGAAATCACGAGCTGCTCAATGTGTAATGTAAATTTATGTTTAATTAGGTAATGTTTTGAAATGTAAACATTAATTCGACATGATAATGCCGTTTCATATGAAAAGAAGCAAGATCACTATGTCTATTGGGCTATTATTATCAGAGCTGTTCAGCTGCAGGGTGAAGATGAATATTTGAAACAGTCTACTTCATATCATCCTCATAAAACTCCTGTTACATGTCTCATTTCTGAACAATACAGGTATTTTGATTTTGCTCTTTTTATATCAGTCAGTGTTGGTCTTGTTTGGGTTGTCTGATTTCATGTTATATACATTGTTAATTCACAGATTAGGCCTAATATCTACCTACTGTATGTTACACATCACAACCGATTTAGTAGCAAGTCTGTTCTCTCAGCCAATAATAAAATCTTTGAGTGAATAGTCTTTGATCCTTCTTGTGAAAACACTACACATGGGCAAAAGTCTCATGACAGCGTGACTAAACGGGTGACCGAAAACCCATCATCTCCTCCACAGAACTCTTGGCCTAAAAACACATGTGTAATTGGCAGGACAGTTGTGGTGAATATGATGTATTTATGAATGTATATCTGCAAAGCACAAATATGGGATTACATAAGGCATAAATCATATCTTGCAAATTATAAATGTGATTCAATTTTGGGGGACATTGTGTTTTTATTAATTTTTTCCCTTTTTCTCCCCAATTTGGAATGCCCAATTCCCAATGCTTTTTCCCAAGTCCTCGTGATTGCGTAGTGACTCACCTCAATCTGGGTGCATATGACGAATCTGAGTTGCCTGTGCATCTGAGACCATCAATCCGCGCATCTTATCACGTGGCTTGTTTAGCGCCCACGCTATTCTCCACGGCATCCACACACAACTCACCACGCGCACCACCAAGAGCAAACCACATTATATCGACCACAAGGAGGTTACCCCATGTGACTCTACCCTCAGTAGCAACCGGTCCAATTTGGTTTCTTAGGAGACCTGGCTGGAGTCACTCCGCATGCCCTGGAGTTGAACTCAGGACTCCAGGTGTAACTCCAGTCAGCATCTTTACTCGCTGAGCTACCCAGGCCCCTGGGGGACATTATATTAAATACTATTTATAAAAAATATTTATCTTCGGACATATTTTTTAAAGCCATGATGGTAAAAACAGCTATTTTATATAGTTTCATGTCACGTATCACTGTGTGGTCTCTTTCTTTTACGTCATAAAATAATTTCAGTGTTTAAAATTGAAATTTCCATGTCCATTAGTTATTATGTAAGTAGCAATGTAATAAGCTAATTTGCATTCAGCCAGTTATTATTGCAAATTATAAAACAGATGAGATGAGCTACATTAGAAAGTGTTGATGCAAGATTTATTTAGCAATAATATCCAGCTGAGTGTACTTTGTCCCTTAAACCTACAGTCCTTTATCCCTTATGTTTGACTAGAACTAATTCCATTTAACAGGTTGATGCAAGCTGCGAGCACAGCTGAGTATGCACCACAAATGTCTTCATCATTCACTCTGAGCAAATATTGCCACATCACCTCTCTTGCCCTCAAGGGTAGTAGTTATACCTGCACTAACCTTTACCTCAGTGCAGCCAACCCAGCCTTATTCTTTAAGAGAACAAGATCAGATGATTTGTAGTTAAAGTTAAAGTTTTGTCTAGGTTTGGGGAAACTGGAACGATGGGTAAAATGAGAGGGAGTGTCGGTTTCTCACTTCTCAAGAGAGCAGGATTTGATGTTGCTCATCTAACCAGAGTGATTTATCTTTGCTTTATCAGCATCTTGACCTCCCACGATTTCCCTTCTCCTGTGGGGACATGGTGTGTGTGTGTGTGCCTGCATGTGTGCAATTCAGTATGAATGCACCTGCACGCCTACACGCACAAACATAATTGCACTTACACACTCGTACACAGATATGTGCATATGCAAATTTTCACACACCAACTTTCACACAAATGCACTCACTCAAAAACATGCGGGCACGTGGAAGAACATTGAAAACACAAACAAATACACACCCTCATTCCCTTATGTACATGCACTCTTCTGCTGCCCACTTGTTTTTTTCCCCTTACATACTCTCTTTCCCAGACACACTCAGGGTAGATTTATGATTGGCCCTATTGTGGTGAATCTCTAATCTTCTTGAGATAGCCTTTAGTCTTCTACTCTTAGGATGACTTGGAGGTAAGCACGGGTGCTGCGTCTGCAGGGAGACTGCTGATCGCTCACTTGCTCTAGGAAAAGGCAACTTATAGCTTATAGCTTGCACCTTTTCTCCAAGGAAAAACTATTCGAAAACACTTGATAACACGGAAGCCTGTATTTATAATGCATAATACCTCATAATACAATTTGCAGTGCATTGTATCTTTTTATAAAAATTTGCAACCAGTTATTATTCATTATAATTATTACATATTTATGGTTACACCTTTAAGAGTATAATGCATTATAACATATGATATAGCACATGACATTGGGTTTTGACCCTGTTTTTTTATGCATTTTTTGCTTTATAGGTGTAACTATGAAAATGCCCTCGGCAGCGCTCTGTCTTTATGGTTTTGTGTTGATCCTTTGAGCTCAATTGGATCTTTTACACACTAAAGCGAACCCTCTGAGACATTCTGTCATCTCCACCAGACAGCCTCACTTTTTAATGTTTTTGCAGGAATAGTAGAAGATAATTTTTTCCTTGACTCTTTCCAATATCATTTGTGTACTCTTTTTGAAAATCTCCAATCTCTTCTCTCTATCTCTTGCCATTGCTCATTTTTTCCATTGCTTATGGACACTGCAGTCTTTCTCAAGTAATTAAACACAAGTTAGGACCAGCCTCAGATGAAGGCAATGAATGAAAGACATTCTGGGAATACTAGTCTTGGCCTGCCTTGAGAAATTGTGTGTGTTTGTGTGTTTGTGTGTTTGTTCGTGTGTGCGCGTGTGTGCGTGCGTGCCTATTTTGAGACATTGACACACTGACTCACTCATCAGGAGTTTACACACGAACACTAAGGGTTGTTGTAACACAAACTTAGACAGAAAGACACCCTTTTTAACTTACCTTTCCTCTAATTGGCACAATGTGAAGCATACCCACAGGAAAGCGCTAAAACCAACATGTATGGTGTTAGCCCACACTTTTGTTGGTTTATATAAAAATGGAAAGTTCTGAGATGCTAGAACAAGCAGTGTGGAAATTTGGCTCTCATGTCTAGCCTCAAACAGCTCAGGGAAAGTTCATATCTTTTTGAGAAGCACCTCATCAAACAGCATTTGTGTGATTTGTGAGACTTGTACTGTTACTGCTCTGCAAAGCCAAAATGCTGTAAGTATGCCAACACTGAGAAAACTGAGAAAGTGTTTTGATTGTTCAACCAAATGTGTCTCACTCTGTTTTCTCTGAATCTGAGCATAGTAGACTGAAACCTTTTTGTCACAGGACAGATCATCGAAACCTAATTTCACTAATAACAAAATTTTGACAAATTTTTGTAGTTACTGCGTTTTGTCTTTGCAGGGCTTTCAGATGTATATGATTTAATTAGAATGTGATGGTTGAAAGGCACACACAGTTTTGTTTTTGTTTTCTTTGTTGCATCGGCTGATATGCCAGTGGTCTTGGACATTAGAGGAGAGTTCCACATTACACAATAAACTTTTTCGGTTACCAATGCCATTGTAGAAACGTGCTATTCATCGTCATAAATGTATTGTGCAAGCAAAAGTGTCCTAAAAAAGATTGGCTAGTGTGATAAAGTGACTAGCATTTAGCTGTTCGTGTGATATTGTGGCCTCCATGAGGTGACCAAATTCTTGTAGAATGTAACAGATTTTTCAAAAGTGCCATTCATTTCTTTGGGGCTAAAACTAACTTACGCAGTGCACCATTAAAAGTTTGAAAAAGGGGACATTTTAACTTGATATTTATAATATTCATAGTCATATGCCACATACATGGATGGAGTTTTCCAATAATTTGAGTGAAGATAGGTTCTTCCTTATCAAAGATGACATTGGTCAGACAGTAACCCATGCTGAGACCAGAGTTTCTGGATATTGGAAAATAAATAATAGTTGGCTTAAAAGTGTTCTGGCTGAGGTCTGATTAAGGTCTGGAATACATAAAATGATATCCACAAATCACTCCAAGCTGCTAAGGGTAGATAGAGCGAGAAGGCAGGTCTTTTGTGGACTGGCACAGGGCTCTCTGTGCATCTGGGAGGTATTTGTCCCTTGGGGCCACTCTATCAGCCAGGGGCAAATGAGGACATATGAGAAGAAGGGGACTGATAATTTCAGGTCTAATTTTGACAGATTTTGTCTTACATAATTGAATGACTTATTGGATCTACAGTAATGGGATAGGTTGTTTCCAAGTGTGTGGCCCATGTTGCAATCCTGAGTCGTTGGAACTTATTTTTGGAGTTGTTGAATCAGGTGTTTAACCACAATTGAAACAAATATAGAGACAAATGATTCATGCGTATTTATCCCCAGGACAACCACAAAACTAGATTGCACTCTGAGGTTGAGCTGCCCTCGTAACTGTGAATAAAAGAGAACGTAAATATTGCAGTTCATTTCCGAGACATTTACATTATTGTGTGTGAACATTTAAACAAAATTGAAAGATGTAGTGATCCTTCTGCACATACTCAATTAACTCTTTTATCCCTGACCAATAAGTCATTGTAACACCGTTTTTCACACATTCCCCATTAGTTTCATTATTTAGTTAAAATTATTTAGGTTACAGAGAGAGAATTAAATTGGCAGATATGAAAGATTAAATATGTTTACAATTAATAAAAATCAATCCCGGGAAAGCTAGAAGCAAGTTTGTTTTTCCAGTTAATGATTCAGGAAAATATAACGTTAAGTGATGAGTTGCGTTAACCATCTGTTTCAATTCACTCTAGTTTACGCTTGCCAGCAAGACATTTAATTCCACATAAAGGCTTTTTATGATTTTGCCAAAAGTTTATTTTTCTCGAATTTGTTTATCATGGCAGTAATAACAGAACAGCCATCTTTCTGGGTGGAAGGATTAGGTTAGTGCATATGCTTTTCACCGGGCTTTGGTGTCTGGTTCCTGTTTGAACCTGCATGTGGGGCCCTCTCCGGTGTCTCTCCATGTTGAATGTCAACATGTGCTGCAATACTACTACTGCTGAAGTCACAGGCATCCAAGGTCATTCTCGTATTAGGAAAACACCTTTTGACAGAGAGGGGAGTTGAGACACTACACAGCATACACAGTAACAAAAGCAACGGTTTGTAGAATAGACGAGGTGATTATGAAAAATGCCCACAGCATTGATCAAGTGAGGGAGAAAGGACATCTTGAAGCTATTTGTACGAACAAGCCCAGATGGGACTTGAGACACTTTGTAAGGTGCAATTTAATTACCTACCACATCAAGTCTTAACTATTATGAAAACACAGAATTAGAATGTCTTTTAAAGGGACAGTTCACCCAAAAATGAAAATTCTCTCATCATTTACTCCACTTCATGCCACTCCAGATGTGTATGACTTTCTTCTGCAGAACACAAATGAAGATTTTTAGACAAACTTTTCAGCTCTTTTGGTCCATACATGTGAATGGGTGCCAATATTTTGAGGCTACAAAAATCACATAGGTCAGCATAAAAGTAATCTTTACAAATCCAGTGGTTAAATCCATGTCTTCAGAACCATTATAAATCATGTGGGTGAGAAAAAGATCAATATTTAAGTCTATTTGTTTACTATAAATGCTCATCTCTGCTCAGTCAATCTCCACTTTAACTTTAAATTTCACATTCTTCTTGTTATTTTGGTGATTCACTTTCTTAATGCGTATGCCCCCTCTGGGCAAGGAGAAGAATTTCTAGCTTAAATGGACTTAAATGTTGATCTGTTTCTTACCCACACCTATCTTACCCTCTTCTAAAGAGATGGATTTAAGCACTAGAATCTTATGGGTTACTTTTATGCTGCCTTTTTGTGCTTTTTGGAGCATCAACATTTTGGCACCCATTCACTTGCATTGTATAGACCTACATAGCTTAGAGATTCTTCAAAAAAAATCTTCTTTCGTGTGCTGCAGTAAAAAAAAAGTCCGATACATCTGGGATGGCATGAGGGTGAGTAAATAATGAGAGAATTTTTATTTGTGGATGAACTATCCCTTTAAGCATCTTTCATGTGGAGTATAAAGCGGCGCTTGACACTGGTGCTAACACCCTGAAGCGGACAGTTCACAAATGCTGTAGCAAAGCAAAACGATTAGTATTGTGGAGGATGAGAGTTTAAGGGATTTAATGCCCATTGCAATGACTATGCAATCTATGGGGAATAGTTTAAATTAGACTTTGGAGATCGTTTAATGTTACTTGAATTGGTGATATTTTAGTGCATTTCTAGCTTTATACTGTGGAAGTTTTTGTTTTTAAACAAAACAAAATAATGCTTTAAGCATTTTTTATTTCGTTAAGAAGGAAATAGATACATTTTGACAGGAAAATAAATATATAGAGAGTCAAAATCTGTGATTAATCACTATTATTAACTATGAAAAATTATAAGATTAATCACAATTACAAATTTGAATCGACTGACAGCATTAATGGATTTGTGAATAAAGGCAACTCTGCTGTAGCATCTGTTGGTGAATAAAAAGAGAAAACAAGAATGCTGATGAATGTTTTTAGAGACTTTTGTGGGCAAACATGCACCCACACACGCATGCACAGACTGCACACACAAACATGTAATGTAACATTACTTATAGACATTAATGAGATTGTACTGCTGTTTGACTTTGTCAAACTCCTGTCAAGAGCAAAATTGAGTATAAATCAGACCTATGTCATGCTGTTTGTGTAGCTTATGTAATTTATGATGCATGAATTGACTATTTCCCTCCCTGAATTAGTCTCAACCAGTCAACTCTGGTCCCTCTGTATTCATTTTCTGTGACTTAGAAGTCTGCGCAGCTGATTAGTTTTATTTTTAAAGGAAAAATTGGAGGTGACAGCATGTTTCCAAGAGAGTCTGTGCCTCTCCATGAGAGGACGTGGAGGCATTCTTCAATAAATACGATTATTCATCTAATCGTTCCATGATTCAACAATAAAGTTATTCCACACATCACTCCATGATTCCAACCAGGCAATACAAGCAGTAGGACATTTTCAATGCTGATTCCTTTTTAATAGCTGTAACAAATTTACTAAAATTTTGCTGGGTTTAAGTAACATCATTACCTGTTAGCGTCCCTAACAACTTTTCTGTTTCTTTAACGAAGAGCAAACAGACTGTTACTGATCAGATTTTTCATTAAAGAGGCTCTTGTTTGCCAGCTGTGAAGAAATCACTCCCCTAATACTGCTCCAGCATTTGAATGAACCCTCTTCTTACTTGGGAATATTTAATATAACATCTGTTTTCGTAGTCAGGACAGTGTTGTACGCAGTACCTGCCTAGAGCTGACATTTTGATCTATTCAAGCAATTGAGCCCTTTTCCCTGTGTGGAAAATGGCTTATAGTTTGCAAGCAAACTCAATATCTCATTGTATTATTCTCTTGGCGAAGCATAATTAGTCAAGCTTCTCTCGGAGTCTAGTGGAGGTGCACCTGTAGAAACATGCAGCTGTAGAACTCCCCAGTGATTGTTTTGAAACTTAACACTGATTGGCTAATGCTAAATCTCTAGTTCACTTAGCTCCAGTCCCTAACTACATTAAATGGACTTGAAGACATGATGATGATGATGATGGAGAGGGTCAGTTTAGCTAAATTTGCCCCTCACGTTTTAGCACACAAAGTTTCATTCAGGTCAGTTAAGAGGTTGTTCGCATGTATACAGCTAATGCTTTTCATTCTTCAGATGGACGACCGCAGTGGGAGGTTGAGGCAAGGATCCAAAGAGAGAAGAGTCAAGGAGTGAGTGAATTTGTTTTATTTTTTTTTCACTGAAAATATTTCCCAGCAAAAGTACAGACATTATACAGGACATGAATAACATGAACCAGAAGACTAGAAACCATTGTAGTATCTTATGAAGATATTCACAGTATTTTGTTTGCTTCATGTGAGAATTTTGCTTCAGACATCAATAATATTGATGTAATCTAAATAAAGTTTCTGATCTTTTGCATCTTGGAGCAATTTTTGATTATTTGAAATGAAACTAAAAAGAAAATGTGAATTTTATTTCCAGTGCTGTGGTAGGACATGGAAAAGTCACTCTCTTATTGTTGTGATATGTTTCCTGTCTCCATCTGTAGTCGAGCATTGTGGTGGAGGTGCCTCCATATCACAGTAAGACGGTCACTTCAGCAGTACAGGTGCAGTTCTATGTGTGCAATGGCAAACGGAAAAGGAGCCAGTCTCAGCGCTTTACTTATCTGCCAGGTACACATTCCACATCACAGCACACATTTTCTGCATAATGATCAAAATAAAATAATCTCACTTTTGCTCTTGAGTGTCTGCTTAAATGTAATGCCTTTTTATTTTGATAGACTTCAAGGAATATTTATACTTTTATAAAGGAATTTGTCACACTGCAGTGCCATTCAAGTACAAAAAGAAAACATTTTGATTAAAAATAGTGAAAAACTTAAATAAAAAGGCCATTTACAGCATCTAAAAAAATACTTTACCCTAACATAAGCATTTTTACACTTTCATATACATTATAACCTAAAATCTTGCCCATGATATTTGTCAATTGCCTAAATAAACTAGATAGATAAATAGAAAATGTCCTTAGCACTGCTTCACAATTTCTGAATGCCTTGTGGGTTCAGTTTGGACTTTACTGCTTTACAGAAAAAAAGCTAAATCAATATGAAACAATCGTTTGTACATTCAAGTCATTACCCTTACATAATTGAATTTGAGAAACATTTCATATTGTAGTTTTCATTCATAATTTAGTTAAATTAGGTAAAATCAATGTACTATGTACAGTTTATCAGCTTTAACTCAACTTCATTAGGTTAATTAAACTCTGTTTAATTGATCCTTAATTTATTTTATTAATCATTAGCCAGGTGAACTAGTGTAGGGCAGTGAAACAGTTGCACTGTCAGTTTGTTAGCAACTGCTCATATAGCTAAGCAGCACACAAATCAAACATTACTGAAAGTCAGTCCATGAAACATGAATGTCCATCCTCAACCTATGCATAAGCACCAATCTTCACCTTAATGGTAACCCCCAAAACGCATAACCGACACTTTTTAAATAATAATAAAAAAAGAACATTAACAACATTTCTTCTTATTCTTATCTTGCTCAAAAATTCATAAAATAGCACTTAATTTCTCTCCCTATGCAGTCAAATGCAAAGCATGCTGGGAAATAGAAATCATCTTCACAGTTTAATCACAAAATGCTACAAAAAGTATTTATGTAATCCCAACTCATATAGATTAAGTAAACTTAAATTTTACAAATCTAATTGGATAAAACAAAGTGAAATCAAGTTGTGACAAAATGTTCAAGAATTGCGTTGCTTTAGTTCATATTTATTGAGTAATCAGAACAAACTGCAAAAATAATTTTTAAGCCATTTTTAGTTATTTATTGTAATGTATGATGATAATTGATGTGTCGCAATACAAAAAAGAATTGTGGTGATGTCCATATTGTATAGAGTTGAATGTGTCTTACAATGAGCCTGGCCTTACGTGACTCAGTTTCATGCAAAATAGTTCTCGCTAACTTCACATAACAGTAACTAGAATGGCACACATGTGGGTTCTCACAACAGAGTCACCCGTTTGATCATGCCAGCATTCCTCTGCACTGTGCACCAGTGTGGTTAGGGATGAGGTTGTTCCAGTAACAGTTGAACACCTGGTAACCGCTCATGTAAAACACTTTAAACAAGATTCAGCATGATTTACATGTGGCTGGAGGCATGCAAAACAGGTTTATTCAAAAACTGGACCCCCAAAATGTCCTTTGTCTTTCTGTTGTTCTCTTTCTAATTAAAAACGTTCATTCTCTCTATCTCCCATTGGCTTCCCCTGCCATAACTGTCATAGTTTAAAGAATTGCTTTGCATTCTGTAAGATTTCTCATAATTACTCTTGTTGAATCATAATCTTGAGGTTGATCATTCACATTATTTTAATCGTAATTTGTATGACGTCTGTTGGCAAGACTTTTTACATCAGTGCATTTAGTAACTCTGCTTTAGAAATTAACTTTGTTGCCTCTTAAACCCAGAGAGCTGGAAAAGGCGACATCTAATTATGGCTTACAGTGTTATAATAAAACGTGCAGTCGTATGTGGTTCTCTTTGAAATAAGTTGGTTTGTTATTTTTTATTATTTTCCCAAAGTGAGTCAAACCGAAAAAACGCGTTGGCGTAATTAAATCACACGTGAGCAACTTTTTCTGCTTTTATCTCTGAGTTGCATGCTAACCTGTGTTTACTATAGAACAGATAAAGAAAGACAAAAAGAGAGGGAGAGTGAGATAGGCCCAGCCTCCCGCCCACCCTCTTCACTCCACAAAGCACCCACTTAAATTAGGGTTTCCTGTTTTCCACAGTAACCCTTCAGGCCTCAGCCAATCAGATTACTGCACAGGCAGGCAATATTCTGAACATGCCTTAGCGACTGTGGTTTCCATGGCATCAGCCTGCTGAGAAAGTGCCATGGCAGGGGGAGGGCTGAGGTGCTGTGTTTTTTAGAGAAGAGACAAACTATTCATGTGTAATAAATAAGAAGTCCGGTGCACTGAGAAGAGATACGGTCTTAATTCAGATTCAAACTACATACCGTGTGAATGGTGTTGGACATGGATGGAAGTAGTTTATAAAAAAACCTTACTGAACGTTTGACGCTTCTCTCTTGGCCACAGACAAATCCAACAGCTTTGGTCCAAAATGCACCAAATTTATGCTCTTAGATTGAAGTTTCAGTTATCAACTGAAACTAAAGTATGTTGTGGATATACAGTCAGTACCATGACTCAAAAGCACTCACAGTCTCTCCCATACATGGCTGTCACTTCCTTTTCATAAATGGAAACTACAGTTTAAGTGCAGCAATGGCCTTGCAGAAGCGTATGGGCTGTGAACTGGATTTTGGTGCCCATTTGAAGCTATGCTGGAGGGCAGACAGCATTCTTCAGCTCCCAAACTCAGCACTGATTTACATGACATTCAAGCAGGCAACATATGCTCTCTCAGAGTCCATGGCAAGTAAAAATATCCCCCAAACTTGCAGGCCAGGGAAATGACAGATTGGGATATGGGTTACTGAATGCTATGTCACTGTTGCTCATTGTGTGAGCATTTTAGGAGTGGAGAGGAGAGGAGAGTGGAAAGATTGGCTCATACTGAGATATTTAAAAATGTTGTACTGTGCATAATTCTTGAACATATATTAGTCAAATAATATTGTAGTCAGTTTTATAGGAGATAGGAAATGGAACAGGAGTTCAGTAGTGCTGTGATGTCCAACTAAAATAGATCTGTTTTGTACGCTAAAGTGACACCATTATCAAATAACTTTATCACAATAAACTTATCATAAAATCCCTGAGGTGAATATTACTGAAAAGTACCAATTGCATGACACTCAATAAGAATAAAGTATTTATCCAGTACTTTTGCATACAATTGATTGCTATTGGCTTTTCAGCTGTTAAGATTTTCAAGGATCTTGCATCTATTTATCTCTCTCTCTCTCTCTCTCTCTCTCTCTCTCTCCATGCTTTTCCTCTCACTCTCTCCACCCTTACAGTCCTGGTTAAGCAAGAACATAGAGATGAGCTTGATTCCCCTGCCATGCCACCCATGTCCATGCCTCTTGTCCATGCTGCCAGTTTGGTCTGTGCTCAGCCGCTGTCCTCCCCAGAGCACTCCCACCCACCAGACGGCCTTCTGTCCAGCTCCCCACGTGGCCTGGCTGCAGGCCTGCACCCACTACAGGCCCCCTGCGCCCCAATGGGCTCCCCAACTCTTCCCCACCTGCCCCACCTTCAAGCTCTAGGGCTGAATGCATCTCCCGAATGCCAGATGCCCTTCCATCCAGACCCTGCTGCCACTGCCAGGCCGTCTTACCCACATCTACAGCACAACATGCACTTCAATGGCCAGCATAGTCTTCCTATGACTGCAGACTCCTCACAGGCATATGAGCGGATACCCTTCCAGGCTGACCCAGCCGGGTGTAACACTCTGGGCCTGGGGATGGTGTACGGCCCTGCATCTTCAACACCCACCTCTGGAGGAGCAGGGGGGCCTGCCTCCAGCCCCAGCCATGCAGCCTGTACAAGTAGCAGCCAGATCATGGCTCACTCTACCCCTCACCTTCACTCTCTAGGCTACCACTGCTCCACTCCAGGACAAGTTCCCTCACCCACTCACATGCTGGGACAGCCAGCACCACAACTCCAGCACCCACTGGTTTACCATGCTGCTGGGCAGCAGTCCACCTCCTGCCCCACACCCTCCAGGTCTCCTGCACGGATGGTGCAATCTCCCCACTCTGGGCCCTCCTCCCCCCAGCTCCATTCCCTTCCCTACCATTCACCCACCTCCCCTTCTCCAACATCCAACAGCCCTCTAGGACCCCTTGCACTCTCTGGACAGCCTTCTTCCCAGGCTAGCAGCCCTGTCTTTTCTGCATTGTCCCCAGCAGGGTCCATGGTGCACCCCCTGACCCAACAGGGAGACGGGATCAACATCAAACAGGAGCCAGAGGATAGAGAGCCCACCTTCCGTACCATCGGCCTGCAGGACATTACACTTGATGATGGTGAGTCTTTGTCTTTCACAATAGGTCTAACACACTGAGCAGAGATGCAGTCTCAATCCAGATTTGAACTACTTACAGTGTGAATGTTGTTGTCTGGAACTAGTTTAAAATAAACATCACTGAACGTGTGAGGTTTCAGCATTGATGAAAAATATGTTGTGGGTACACAAGGTGTGAATTGACCTTTGAATGCAGCACTCATGCTATAATTTGAGCAGGTCTTGCATAAATTGATTGGAGCAATTGAGACTATTTTAATCTAAAATTAATTCTCTATGATGACCAAAATTACAGGCTGATCTGTCTGCGAAGGAATCCCACAGACCGGCCTTTTTACATATGCTCTCTTGTTTTCCCATCTTCATTCTCTATAGCACTTGAGAAAATGGCCTGAGCCGATTACCTGTTCATAAATGGTCATTTATAGAAATTAGTGAATGACTGGCACATGCAGTAATTGAATCTGTCTATTTGTGTGTGTGTGTGTGTGTGTGTGTGTGTGTGTGTGTGTGTGTGTGTGTGTGTGTGTGTGTGTGACTTTAGAAAAAAAGAGAATATAGATTTACAACTCAAAATATAGGCTAATATATTAACCAACGTTTCGGCAATCAGCCTCACAATAGTGTGTGTGACACTAACATACAATGGTGAATAAATGTGTGTGTGTAGTATGTGTGTAATTTTGCAGTAGCTTGTACTGAAAATGAACCAGAAGAACAAGAGGCAGACGCTTACATTTTTTGGACTCCGTAAATTTACTGTAGTGAATTTGCATGTTTTGCAGTAGATGACAAGTTCAAAATCTTAAGAGTGTCATGACGGGGCCTGGGTTGCTCAGCGAGTATTGACGCTGACTACCACCCCTGGAGACTTGAGTTCGAATCCAGGGCGTGCTGAGTGACTCCAGCCAGGTCTACTAAGCTACCAAATTGGCGTGGCTTCAAAGGGAGGGTAGAGTCAAATCGGGTAACCTCCACATGGTATAATCCTCACTATAATGTGTGGTTCTCGCTCTCAGTGGGGCACGTGGTGAGTTGTGCATGGATGTCACAGAGAATAGCGTGGTCCTCTACACACGCTACATCTCCAAGGTAATGCACTCAACAAGCCACGTGATAAGATGCGTGGATTGATGGTCTCAGAAAGAAAAGAAAAAAAGAGTGTCAGTGGATTCATCATGTCAGTAATCCTTATTGAAAGGAAAGAGACCTAACAGCAGTAGTGGGGGAGGGAGAGAGACTATGTTTGGAATAGTATACTACAAAACTAATTGTACTATTTCTACAGTATGCAGTACTGTGCATCATATGCAAATTTCCTGTATGCATAGAATAACCTGATGGCCTACTTCATTTGTCAAATTGCACAGTATAAAATACATCTGAGTACATTGTTCTGTGTATTGTATCCCAAAATGCTATGCGCTTAATTCGTGAATGTACCGGTTTCATGAAGAATTCAGTCCCCCTAGGACCCAGTTGTAATTTAATTGGCTGAACAAAGTTGCTTTGGGTATTCTGGTTGGTGCCTGATAGTAAATCCTACAATGTCACTTGAAGATTTATTTAGTTTTAAGCATAAAAATACATTAATTAATATTCTGTAAGTTGTATATGACATACCACATACTGTATATCCAAATGGTCAAATTAAAAGTTTCTTTGTGTTTCCAGTTTGCATGCAAACTAATTAGCCTGCTATGCTAACATTCTATAATTCATTCCCTATGATTCATTGATCCTACTAAGCTAACATATTAAAGATATCATATAACACATCTGTGCAATTACTTCAAGTAATTTGATCAAAAGTTTTAATTTTGTGCTATATGGTAAATGGATATGGTAATACCATTTACTGACTGTGTGGGATTAGTTACTACATGAATTAGTATTGGGCATTACAAACACAGAACGCTTCGTGACACTTACAAGTAATATCCGGCATGCATTAAGATCTTTTTCTTGACTCATTTGAATGGACTGCCAAGAGTGAAGATGGTTTTTTTACATAAGGTTGGATAAAAAAATAATAATAATTTGTTTCCAAGATAAGTGGACACCACTTAAAGAACATGCATGTTGTGAGGTCATGTGACACTTGTGAAAAGGTAATGTGACAACAGTGTAGCATACTACTGTTTGTTATATTTATTGTTTCATAATGCATTCTGTCACATACTGTTTTAACCAAAAGAAATTGTTGGAAGTATACAGTAACCAGTACGCTAGTATTCCATTCTGAAGAGAGAACCTGTTTCTAAACTACTGCAAAAGCATCAGTTGGTGTGTGAGTGACGAATATCTGAACCGGTCCCGGGCCTCCCCTAGGTCGACTCAGCCTAAAATGAGTACCTGGTGTGGTGTGTAAAACATCGCCACTGGGGAGACAAAAGGCGGTCAGGCGTGGTGCTGGCCACCCACCCCCTCGTGTACCGTTCCGGCCTTCATAGGTGCTCGCTAACAGCACTTGCCCCTACAGTCTGTTAAGGCTAAATGGGGGATCTTTGTGTGTGTGTGTGTGTGTGTGTGTGTGTGTGTGTGTGTGTGTGTGTGTGTGTGTGTGTGTGTGTGTGTGTGTGTGTGTGTGTGTGTGTGTGTGTGGTTTACGAGGATTTATTTTAGGTTACAAACTGGTGATTACAATGGTATTATGCTATACGTGTGTTTTATGAGGACATTTCTTGCATTTAAAAAAAATCATACTTAATGTTTTATTTTTTTTAAATGTAAAAATGCAGAAAGTTTTTTGTGAGGGTTAGGATTAGGGGATATAATCTATTCTGAATCATTATGTCTATGGAGAGTCCTCATAAGGATAGCCGCACCAACATGTGTGCATGAGTGCATGCATGTGTGTGTGTGGTGAAGTCCAGAAGGATCCAGCATACGTCTTAGTAATTAAAACTGGCCACTCTATATCTAGCCATGCGTAAACGATAAGAGAGCTCATCACATTAACACAAAATCACACTTTGGCAGCCACATAATTTTCATAAAACTGAGCTTGAACCAAGGGAGTGAGAATTTCTATATAAAAATCTATATAAAATACTATTCTGATAACTGAACACAGTAGATATACATGTACTCCATCTTGATTCTTGAACATAAAGATTACAAAGGATGTCATGTTTTATTTTAGATTTTTAAAGAATATTCTGGTTAAATTCTCATTACCGCAACACATCACTCTTCAAAATTATAATAAAAATAATTATAAATAATCATTAAAAACAAAATAAAATAATATATGTTGTACCCAAGAAACAGTAGTAAATAAAAATGATTTATGTAACATTCCATCTGAATAATAGAATGAAAAATCCTTGTGTCCATCAAGCCATTTCTCCATATTGCAACACTTTTTGGCTGCCTTTTCAGAACACAAAAGATTTATTCTGCTGTGATGTATTCAACTTCAAACATGGATACTTAGATACTTGTCACTTCATTTTGTTTTACAAAAATTTTTGTTGTTGTGTCTAAATAACCGGTTTCAGACACATTGCATTCTCATTACCACAACAGATGCTAAATTTGTTAGACAATGAAATTAATGTTCAATCTTACCAACTATATTAGTTTTTACATATCTCTGTGAGATGAAGCAATAATTTTTGCTCACTTCTAATGATTGCCCCTTCTATGAGGGTTTTTGTGTTAGGTCACCTCATTACCGCAACACATTTTATCATTACCACAACATTTGTTTCAGCAATGAGAGACAATTATTTATTTTTTTCAGTATTTTAACTTCAAATTGTCTTTTTAGTTCCAATTTGAATTAATTTGAATATTAATAATGCATTTCATTGTTATCTAAGTTAAAAGAGAGAGGTATGCTGCTAAAAATAGATTGGTAATATTGAGAGATATAGGCATATTGGCCAAAACAATGTTTTTATAATTTTGTACGTTACCTTTTCCATTTATGTTATTTCATAAATTGTTTTTTGTCTCTTTATTGTTTTACTTATATATTTTGCTGAAAATGTTCAATGATAGGCTTTTTATGTGAGAACTATAGTGTGTAAACGTGCTGTTATTGGGGCAAGTTGTTACAAAAGCTTTAGCTTTTTTTTTCATGGGCAATAATGGTGAAAATGTTCAAATCGGTTTTTTTAGCAATGCAGTTGGAGTTGACTCAAAAATACCGGCACCCTGAGAAATTCTCATTGCAGTAAAAGTATGACAACTAGCCCCAGTCTCCTCTTAAACAAAATATTTAAATTAAATTAAAATAAAATTAAACATAGTCATGTTGTCTGTCATTTTTATTCAGACGTAAAAGTTAAAGGGGTCATGAAATGGAGAATCAAATTTTCTTCGATATTTAGACAAGAGGAAACTGCATTATAAAATCATACTGTACATTTCAGAACTCAAAACTTCCTCCCCAGTTTAAAAAGAGCATTTATATTTCCCACCATTCTGAAATGTTTCGTTTTGCAATCTGTGTTTGTGATATCACGAGACATTGCTCAGTTGTAATTACACATCCCACAACATGCGTCATCGCACCCTTGGACCACCCCACTGGCGCTCAGTTCGTATAGTAAACGTAGAGGGAGAGAGCAGGACAGACAGGCTGAGTGACCAACTATTCCTGAACACCAAAGGAGACACACTATTTTGAAGGTTCTTTTGCATATAACATGCATTGTACAGATTTCTTTGACCATTGTCATGTATCTTGCGCCACTTTTAAAAGACACAATGTCAAGTTACAACTCAGAAAATGAGATGCCATTCCGTTTCATTCAGCTGCTCTGCGTCTCACTGTTCTTGCACCTGTCTGCACTATTTTTAATTGTTGGTATATGAAAACAAGCACTAGATGTATGTCTTTTACCATTTTTATGTGTTTCTGGCAATGTGCACATCAGTGCAGTATAGGCTTGGGATCGATACCTTTTTCACGCATCGATAATCGGAAGAATTTCCAGATGATTATCTCTCTCTCTCTCTCTCTCTCTCTCTCTCTCTCTCTCTCTCTCTCTCTCTCTCTCTCTCTCTCTCTCTCTCTCTCTCATATATATATATATATATATATATATATATATATATATATATATATATATATATATATATATGAGAGAGAGAGAGAGAGTTTTTTTTTTTTCCAGATATAAATAGTTCTGCTTATTGCTCAATAGTCTTTGTCTCTTCAGACATATCAACACAACTTTGGTAAACGCTGAGTGTTAGAGTTAATAAAAGGGGGTCGCACTCCAGACTTGTCTGGCAGATGATATGGCGTGTTCTAAAATTCTAAACAATAGTTTATTTTCTACAAAGGTATGCACAAACCGCCAACGCTTCGCGTTAACATTCTGAAGTGCCACAGAGTGCAAGTCGCATTAAATTTGACCCAAATCATTATCAATGAACAAAGATTAGTATAACTGGATGTTATATTGTGTATAAGTATATTTCATAGAGCCTACACAATGTATTTTCAGTAACAAGTATGTTTTTGTGGTTTGACAGCTTGAATGAAAGACCTATTTAAGGCTACATACAGAGAAATTCCATAATAAACCGATCAATAATCGATATATCGATATTTGATGAAATCCCTAGTGCAGGATGAGGTGTGTGTGTCATGTTCATCATGCTTTGGACTATGTATGTGCTGTTTTTTTTCCAGCTAATGTCAGCATGGATTGTTTGTGAGCCAGTCATAATACGATTCAAGCTTTACAAAGGTACTGTTATTGAAGAATGGGACAGTTAAAAACACTTAACAGTAGGTAAACCGTTTCATACTTTCAAATAGTTTCATCATAATAGACTGTTTGAAAGTTTATGATGCTGATGTGCTTGAGGGAACAGTTTAATATATTCGGATGCAATATGTTGGATGTGCATTATGTGTAAACTCTGGATTTTAGTTTTATAATGTTGTGGCTTTTACATTCTCTTCCAATTGAGTTTCAGATTTGGCTGTATTTTAGGGGCTGTACAATGCTAGCCAATCAGAACAATGGACATTTACTTAGAAGTAGGGATGCACAATGTATCTGTGGGCAAAATATTATTGGTTGATAACCGGGAAAATCTATATATTATTATCACGCTGATAATGGAATTACCGCTGATATTTTCACTGATCATTTTTATGGTTCATTTGCTTGTGGCTGAGAATCTCTGACTGTCTGCAGTGTCTTTCCTTCAGGCTGGGACTCGGGCAGCCCCAGTTGACAGGGCGCGTGCACACACACCACGTGTCTGTGTGAATGAAATTCAAGCTTATGTTGGTCTGTGTGCACTTTGCTACGTTCTTTTGGGTCTAGTATTAATTCGGGGTCATCTGCTATAAGTAACGACATGCCATTTCCCAGATTAAATAAAAATGTGACAAAAACATGTATGTATGTTATTTTAGGGCAATCATTTTTGCTTATTACTTAATGAAACATAAACAAAATGTGGGATATTGCACCTCGTTACTTGCATCTCAGCATTGCGATTAAAACAAGCCCCAAACAACCTAACACGGTCCATAGATCTTATAAAACATTTCACAGAGTTATGACTCGTGACTATTCGATCTGTATGATGTTACTTATTCCCATAATGATTGTTGTGTTCACATTTCATAAGTTATACAGTGGAACTGTCACAGATGAGTGCTGTAAGCTTCATTGAATGAGACACACATACGCACCCATTACACACACAAAACACTGCTGCACATGAAGTCTGGCTGTTATCATAAATAGTAGAGCATGTATACAGAGTTAAGGGTTTGTATTGAGTGTTTGTTGTTTAAATTTTGTTTTTGTTGTTTATTGCCTCATTTTGGTTTAATGCATTATCACAGCTGTTTGAGGTTCATTATTCTCTTTCATCAGGATTGGGCACGATTTAATTTATGGAAGTGTATTGTCATTTATTTCTCATTCAAATCGGCATTCATCTGTAATATAGGTAAATGAGAAGCTTTTAATTCATTAGCTAGCAGTTCCAGGTCAAAGGATTCAAAATTCTAACTTTTTATAAATATCGGCCACGATAAGCTGTGAATTATCGGCTATCGTATCGGCCCAGAAATTCCATATCAGTGCATCCCTACTTTGGAGTTTAAAACCGAGTGTTTCAGAAATCTCTGCTGATAGCAAAACATTCTGAGGTCTCTCGTCCTCCTTACTAGGCCCTGTGGAATAGACCTGTTTGTTTCTTTAATAATTTTAAATTACATTTATTAACTTATTATTAGGTGTGCTAATAACATTGACTTGAGTTTATCACAATTTTAAAGGGTATCCAAGTGATCTACACTGTACCATGTTCAACAGGGTAAATCAGGTACAGGACAAAATGCTCTCATATTTATATTAGCAGCCACTAATGTGTATAAATAATGATTTAGGTGCTTGAGGGAGGACGGAAGGATCTTATAATTTTTCAATTGGAATTTAACTAAATCGTGAATGGAATTCTCATTACCACATCTTTTTTTATCATGAATGTTTAACAATTATTAAATGGCAATTATGATCAGTTATATTAACACAAAAAAACAAGGTGTGAAATTGAAGGTGTGTTTCGTAATGAGAATTTTTTTATTTGTTTTTTTTTAATCAATTTGGAGAATAATGATTACTTGTTTAGAGCATCTAACAAAGGTTGGCATGTAAAGTTCAAATCCATTTTAAATATTTTTAAACTAATAAGCTACTTAGATTTTTTTACCATCATTTTGTGTGTTGTGGTAATGATAATTTTTGTGAACATGATCTAGAAAATTTCTTAAAAATATGGATTTTTTTTAAATTATTATTATTTCTTGATTTTACTGTTTACAATGATTTCAGACTTCCCTTTTCATGTTAAAAAAAAAAAAAAGAAAGAAGAATCTAATTCGGTTAACTTTCGTTGTATTCAGTGTTTCATGTGTTTTCAACATTCATGCATTCACACAACACACTAGGTGTATATTGGTTATATTTAAAAAGGAGTAGGCATGCTAGTGTACTCAATGCCTGTATGTTGCACACATATAGGTTTCGACTCAGACATCCTTGTGGGTTCAGTGTGTGAGATGGAATGGAGTTGAGCCTTTTTAAAAGTGAAGTTTTAAACTGATTCCACAAGCAACTGTATCGTCCCCAAAGAACACACCATAAATAGGGTCTGTGTCAGTCTTACTAAAGCTCTTCAGCATTGAGTTTTGAAGGAGGTCAGAAATTAACTGCAAATAGAACATAGCTTCAGTCACTGACATCAACATGAAAATCACTACTACTGACATGAATAAAAAATAAAGAAACAATAGGCCGATTTTATTGATTGATGTAAATATTTTGTTTATAAAATGAAAATAACCAAATTCAAAATGTCCATTCATAATTCATTAATATTAGTGGCCAGCCAATATGTTTTTTTAATGACCAATGCTGATAGTAATAACTGTAAAAGTGGAGGGTGGCCGATGGCTGATATAATGCTACACAAATAATTAAATGTATTCATTGGAAATGAGACGTACAAATAATTGTTGAAATTGAATGTACTCTTTTTTCTTTTTTTTTTTTTTCTCACATATTTACTTATAATTCATAAATTTTTTTTTAAAAAAACGGGAAATTACTATTATTGGAATGTTAAGTAGATGTTTATTATGTTGTCAAAGCTAGAAATACATTTTAGACAAGGGGAACAATACATCCGTTAATTAGCAGATGCCTATAACCTCAAAATGTCCAAATGTTTATTTATAGTTAATAATTATTTATAATTATTATATATAAATATTAAGCACTCTGTACATCCTTTTAATTTTTCTATCTCTTTTCTCTTGTCTTTTCATAAATTCATGAATCACACTTAACTGTAAGCTCTCTGCAGCTGACTGACAGTTTCACTAGATTTAGTTGATGTATCAGTCAGACTATGCCGTTCTTAATCACTTTTTTCCAGCAATTCTGTGGCCCCAGATACTTACGTTTCATTTGATGAATCACTTTTCAGTAGAATTGGTGTGTCATGTGAAGTGCATTCTGGGAGTGGGGTGTTTTTCTGAGTACAGATGAACATTAAGCGTAAAAGCCAGTGCGTATTTACAAATCCCATAGCCTTTCATTTCAATTTCAGTTTTAATACTGGTTGAACTAGTTTTAATAATGCTGACTAGCAACATGAGGAAGGCGGGGATCCCACCTGATATTCCGGTCTGGTTGTTTTTATTTTTAAGTCTGCATGGAGCTGATTAAATTGTAATTATTTAGAGAGTTCATCCAGTATTTAAGAGTTAGTGTAGTATAGTGCTTTGAAACAATGGAACTGTATACTGGTATTTATTTATAGTCAATAAATAAGAATCTGCAGTGCTGTGGTATATACTGTAGGTGTGTGAACAGATGGCACAGGTGATGTCAAAGACTCTTTGCAGGAGGTGTTGGGGAGGGGCTACAGACAGACAGACAGATGGACGACGAGAAAACAGGGAACCAACAGAAGTGCACACTCACTCAAAAAGAAAGGTCAAAGAAGGTCTAGAATGAACACATGCATATGCAAAGTGTTTAATTCGTTATGACAGGTTTTAATTTGAGCCTGATTACACAAAAGCTTTTATCTCTCAACATGATATGATTTATTAGATGTAGACATCTTATTTGGCAAGTGAGTCGTATGCATGTGTGTTATGTGTGTGTTAGACGAGCATAAGTAGTTTTGGGGCCATATTTTCCCTGATGAGTTTGGATCGGTTCCCTTGTGCTGAACAGAAAGAGCAGTAAGTGTCACTATTTACAGGAGTCTTAGTGCCTCCCCTTCTTCTCCTCCACCTCTCTTTCCTTTCCTTCTCTTCTTCTTCCTCTTTGCTCTTCCCTCATCTTTCCTTCTTCTTTTTTCTTCCACTTCCTGTCCTCTCCTCTTCACCATGTTAATTGCGTATTTATTTAATTAATGTCCTCACAAAGGAGCGTGTTTGAGATGAGGCCATAGAGTGTACTCAGGTGTGTGCTTGTGCTCCTTTGTTCTCCTAGATGTCTGTGTGCAGCTGCCACCCTGGCATGAATGCACTGATCTGGGATAATAATAGGCAAAGCCTGCTGTTTAGGTTTTGTATCCCTGTCCTACTGTATACACACACATGCACACTTTTTCTCTCTCTCTTTCCTGCGCAGTGTCATAGAGCTTATAGCTCTGTGTTTCCCTCGAGAGATTAAAGATGTTAGTCCTGTCTCTTCATAATTTTGACATGTAAACTTTTCTGAGGTAACAACCCCTCCTGGCCCTATTTTTGATGTGTAAATCAGTGTCTTGTCTGTGCTAGCCCTTATAACACCATGCTATTCTGTGCTGCTATGAGCCATCTCTTATTCTGGTTCCCTCTTTCCGTTTGTGGGCACGGAAATTCCTTCATGCAACAAATTCCAGGTCTGTAGTATTTAGCCAGTGCTAAACGGCTGTGTCAAATTAATAACAAGACTCCTCTCATCTCTGAAGGAAAAAGAGTGTGTGAAAGGGGGAAAAACTGAGCTCTGGACCCAATGCATCTCGTTAAAAACAATCAACGAACTCTCTTGAAACTAGTGGAAACCTTGGTTTGTGTCATCTTTCCGCACAATTACAGACACAGGAACATAATTTTGAGGTCTTGGCGGAGGCAGACAGTGGCGCTGTGGTCAGTCCAGTTTGCATTGCTGTGGTGTTTGGCTGCAGAGATTTGGCTTGGTACAAAGATCTGTGGGAATTTATGTGACAGGAGTAAGCTCTCTGACCAGGAAACTCTTAACTCAGAGTTATTCATTGGCTGTCATTTTTGCTCCCTATGATGTGTTTATTTATGTATTTTTCTCTTTTCTCTACCTTTCTTTGTTTTGAATGATTTGATTAGAATTTTGCCATTTTTTGTTTTGTAAGGAAGCTTTAGTCTCCTGTGCAGATTTCTTTCTGTCATTTTCTTTTCTTTTCTCTAATATACAGATCAAAATTTCATTTCTGGACCTAGACATAGAAAAAAGTAAGAGTGGAGGAGTGATGCCGGAATAATCGTGGAAAGGAGTGAGGCATGCGGCTGTGTTTTTACCATTTGTGGTTCAATCATTTGAACTTTTTTGTTATCTAAACATGCTCCTTCCTAAACTTATTTGGAACATTTTGTTTTGTTCATCTGGGGGTAATCTACTGTTTTCAGTAGATTTTCAAACTCCCTTGAACACCTCTGTCAAAATATTTTTTATAAATGTTTCATTCTTGGAACACTTTTGTCAATTGGTTATACACACAGTAAAGTGCAACCCTCGCATGTACTCTAGAAAAACTTTTTTATTATTATTATTTATTTATTTTATGGTTTCTGCATTACAATGTATTGTTTAACCTCCTGTGACCAAACGTGACTGCTGTGGGTATTTTCCATTTCCCTTTTTTATTTGTAACTAGTAGCACCTAATAAACATGCAAAATAATCTAGAGCAAATAGTTTTTCTTAACATTGATGGCAACGTATGTGGACAATGGGACTAAGTTGTGAAATTTTAAATAATACCAGGTTATTAAAAGTCAGTAAATGTTTAATCATGTTTCCAGAACTGTTGGTTATTCATGTTTTTGAGATGTTACAGACAATATTTGCATATTTAATTCTGGTACAAAGTAATGGCCAGCATCACCCAATCACTGCCAACCATGTTAAAATGAAATTATACCTTATAAATTCTGAATCTATGCACTGATTACTATTGTCGCATGTCTGCCAAACATGTTTAATGGTTCAAACATCATCTGCAGCCTGAAACTGAACTTTTTATAGGAAGTTTGGATTGGCTGCATAGAGAGCAATAGGTTGCTCCCTTGCACCCTATTTAGTGAATGACTTAACCTCCAGTGTGCTGTCTGACTTCACTGGTCTCAGAACAGTTTGAAATGCACCTTATTTTTATCCTAACTTCATATAAAGCCTCTGAAAGCAGCATTTTTCAGCTATTGGATGAACCCATTGATTCTCAATGTGATAATTCACAGTAAATAAAGGATTTATTAGGAAAAGATTTGCTAATGTACACATTAGTGTACATTGTCATTAGCAGCATGTCGTTCTACAATAAATCCCTCATATTTTAAAATGGTATACAGTATGAAACTAGAGACGTTAATATTTTGGCTCAAACAGGTTTCAGTGTAAACACTTAATTAGGTCTCTTACCAGATATAGTTTTGTTGCCATTTAATCCAAAGGCAAACTCCGCTGTGATTGGCACAATGTCGTTTTGTCACATGACTCTGTATGTCGAAAGTTGAACACTTTACTGACAGTGCAGAGTCTCCTGAACTGGAATCAGTCTGTTACAATTAATTTAAATCACGTGCTGTGCATAACGGAGACAAAATACAACATCCAAACATGTGTACGTGGGGTCGCACAAGGTAAAAAAAAAACATGGCTATGCTGTGGTCGTTAAAGCTAGTGACTAAACATGTTAGAGAGGTAGCTCAGACCTCTGGTCAGAGAAAAGGGGGGTGAATCATCGCCTGGCTCTTCAGATGGGGAATCCACGTATGATTCACAGATCAAATTGACTGCTCTTTTTGTCTCTTTCTCTTTCTTATACACTCTGTTTGAGTTATTTTAAAAGTGCAAAAAGTTCAGAAAACAAGTGAATCCCCTCTCATTGCCAATGTCTTCAAGGAAAAGAACAATAAATGAGCCCTAAACATAGACTAGATTTCACGTTTAACGCTTTGTTGTTTCAGATCAGTTGAAGATCAGTTCCTTTAAACATCTGACTTTTTTTTTTTTTTTTTTTTATAAAGGAAACAGGCGGTGAAGTCAGTCTTGCTTTGCTATAATACTTTCCATCATAACATATCACATAAGCTGCTTTTTACTTAGGAAAAAATAAGGTTATCAATTTTATACCAGGATCTCTGTTTTGTTTGAGGATGCAGCAGGATCTTTTGGAAGCCGTTTTTAGCTCCTCATCAATGGAATAGAAAGAAGATGTTTTATTTCTCAAAACAACTTCAGTTTTGATAAACATTATTTTTAATGTCATTTTTCATGTAACTATATATATTTTTTCAAGTAAAATGGTGAAAATCAAATAGCTTTGTTTTGAAATTGAGGTTGAGATGTTGTTGTAGTGAGTTATAAACAAGTAAAAACTTTTTGTAGAAGCACATACTCTATAGTGAGGCAATAAGGAGTGACGGTAATCACTTAGTCATTGTTACTGTCAGATAGCCCATTTGTGACGGCCCTTTTTATCTCAATAGATGCCACTGTTAACGGTCAGGCAATGCAGTGGCTAGTCCAGTGATTCACATCCTTGAGGGGGAAGCACCATAAAACAATATCAGTTACCTCAAGCTTCGCGTTTGGCTGTGCGCAAGCTCTCAAGACTTGAACCCTGTGTATTATGTTAATAAGGGATGGCCCCCTCCATTCATCCAAAGAGGATCCCCTGTTTAAAGACTCCACACTGAGATGCTTAAACATTATGTGAAAGAGACTGAGATGAATCATTCTTTCTTACATGTGGGGACAGACGATGCTGAAACCTCTGAAGTCAGTTGCTGCTATATTGCGATATATTGCACCGTAACTTCCCGTATTCAAATGAGTCAGATGTATCACTAATATCGACAGTGTCTCTGTTTAGATACACTCTCAATATATGGTTGAGATTTACACATTGTGCTTTTATATAATTAACTGTAAGCTACTGTAAAGTTTATGTAATGTTGGTGAGTGTTTTTGTGGAATTGCTGTCAGACTGGCCAAATGTTGAATAAAGAGAGCACACGTTCAAATGGCAGGGAGTGTGTTTGTGCTCAAATGAACATGAGAATCAAAAAAGTGTTTTTGTCACACAAAAATGGGAAGTGTGTGTGTGTAGAGAGAGAGAGAGAGAGAGAGAGAGAGAGAGAGAGAGAAAGCTTTTGATCCAAAAGGAGAAAATAAAATATATTTTTTATGTATTTCTTAAGAAAGTGCTCTTTAAAGAAAATTGAATACTGTGGCAGGCAACATATTTGTCTTTCCTAAAATTACTCTGCTCAAAAGCAGCAGCCTTAAAAATCTGCCAATACCACAGACACACCACCGGCGCTATTTAAATTGCTGTCTGTATTTATTGATTTGCTGTGTACTTAAACTGTGCTAAAAATACAAGCGTACAGTTTTACCCTTTTTTTACCCAATGTTTAGTTTCATGTTTAATGCCCCATATCATTAGCATTTAAGTCAACTTTGCTGCAGCTTTATTTTGAATGTTAAAAGTTGTTTCTGTGAAATTATTAAAAAATAATAATATATAAACATATTTAATATCTTACACTAATAAAGTTTACACAGTCTTATACTTCTTATACTTATATCACCAGATATCTTGTTGTCTACAGACTGAGTGTGTTAGTGCAGGTTAGAGTAGTTTGCATTGTAAACTGTTATATTATGTGAGCAGGAGATGCTGCACTTTACATGTATTCAGTATGTGTGTGAGGTTGTGCAGTGCAGGTTTGTGTGTGTGTGTGTGTGTGTGTGTGTGTGTGTGTGTGTGTGTGTGTGTGTGTGTGTGTGTGTGTGTGTGTGTGAGGCTGATTGAGTGGGTTTTAAAACAGAAGTCACAATCAGCCCAGAGTAGGTCTGTATGTGTGAAGTGTGTTCATGCAAGAGGAAGAGCCGCCTACGCCAACAGGATGATCTGTGACAGTGGCCGCTCATTTGAAACACTCACAGACATTCTTTTGCATACAAAGCCATCACAAATAATAACATCAAACACAACAATGTGACAATACAACTTTATATTACAAACACACAAAATAATAATAATACACACAAAGCTAACCCAGATAAATACCCAAATGGCAAACAAAGCACAGGAAAAAACAACACAACAATAACATATTCAAACTCAAATGATGCTCACAAAGCAACAAAAGATATAGTATTCAAAAACAACCACAACGTTTATGCAAATATATAATAGCCCGATATGAAATGTAGTCATTTCGGGGGGTTTTAAACACCAAAGAGATGTAATCCTAGGCAAGCATCAGTAGACTTATGTTTACAATATGACCTACTAAAATACAACAAATCCTCAGGACAGTTTGAATGTTCTTAAAAAAAGCTAATATAGGAGATCCTTGTTACTTTGAGTTGATCATTATAGTCTTTACATGGTGGTCTGCCACTTTTTAACACACTTTCATTTAAACACATATATTCTTTACTTGACCTACAATGCTATTTTTAGGACTGTTTTAGGTCCAGCTCTTTGCCTTTTGATGTCTTGGTACCAAATGACTGTTTATGTCAGTATTATGGCTTTTGTATTGATGCTGGTTTAAAAGAAGCTCAGCTGTAATCCAGTGTTGAGCGCAGACTTTGATGACTTTGTTCTCTTTGACTGAGCTCACCTGTTTTTAGTTCTGTCAGAATATTTAGTGAAACCTGGTCCATCCCAGTAAGGCATCGGCTCGCAGCAGCATTGAGAGAGATTGTCTGGATGTGGAATGCAGGGAATATTAAGTCACTTGCAGAGGCAGGTACCCATTGAGTATAAACGATACCTGAGGCCCCAGGTTATCAACAGTCCAATCTATTTATCTGCTCTGCAGCGTTTCCTTAGTTTAATGTGTCTGATTTGTCATCACCTTTTATAGATTTGTTTTTTTTTTACTCTTATGACAAGCTTGGAAATCTGGTGATTGAATGTTGTGGTGTGTGTCAAAACCTGCCCTCTCTGTGAAATGAACAACGTTTATAATTTTTTCCACAAAGCAATAAACTTGAAGGAACT